>NW_009692977.1:83178-99660 GCF_000703405.1 Apaloderma vittatum | reverse complement strand
GCTGAAGAAAGGAGGGTTTGTGGAAGTGACACCTCATCTTATACATCATGAGAAGACTTTCCATCCAAGAATAAGAAAAAAAAATTGTGTACTGTGGGGATAAGGAAAAAGAGCACAGGGAGAGCATCTGAGTTCTGCAGACAACACTGTACTGCATGTGATATGGAGAGCTGACCCATGACAGAGCTGGCAGGTAGCGCTCGGGTCCCATGGCAAAGGGTTGTTTTCCTCTGAAGTGAGCTGAGGTCAGTGAGGGGACGCTGCTACCTACCTCCTTCTCTGAGCTGAGCTGTGCTTCATGGTGGGACTCACTACAGGGCTGTGCTGGCGTGGGCTGTTGTGGAAAGCCAAGAATGAACCGTCAGGGGTGCAGCGACAGCCATTAAACAGGGCTCTGAGCACACAAAATCCCAGGAACCAGGAGAAGGTAGAGATGCCTGTAGGAATAAGCACCAAAGGGAACAGAAGGCACCTTCCAACCTGTGAGGCAGTGATATCTCATTCAGCTGGGCTGCACCCCATGTGTCCTTCTTGGCTATGTTCTCCAATGGCCATGGGAATTGTATTGTTACTCAGTCTTTCTGCACTAACACACCCTGGCATTTCCTAGCTCTACATCTCGTTTCATTGCAACCCTCCTGGCTTCAGAAGGAAGCATTTGGGAAATGGCTGCATGCACTTTTCCCAGCTCAGTCTCATCCCTATGGACAGTGGGCACCCTGCCTAACTGTGGCCCCGAAGGGCTGGCACCGCCCTGTGCCTACTGATGCGACAGCCAAGGGTGGGGTGGGGAGAGAGTGGGAGAAATACTCACCCCACTGCACTCCAAGGCAAAAACCCCATTGGCTTCAAAGAAGAGGGTTTCACTTGCTGTTTTTCAGGCTGCACTTTGTCAGAGATCCACTGGGAGCTTTATCAAAACAACATCCAAGCAAGCTGCAATGACCCAGGGGACTGGAATGTGTCCCTGGGAAAGCCTCCCCAGCACTGCCGCAGCACCAGGCTGTCCCTGCGCGGCCGGACCTGCCCCTCTCTCCTGCCTCTGATCAAACATGACCACAGTCCCCAAACAAGCCGTCCACACCAATTGTAATCACGCATGGCACATTCATTCCTCTTTTCCTCCATCTGCCTCTTGCTGAAAATGTACTGGCCCTGGCCATGGATCACACATACCAGGGACTGGATCCAGCTGTACTGGGGTTGGGACGACAGCACAGATTTATGGCACAAGTTACATGGTCTACGCCTTACAGTGCCAAGGGTGGGGGTCTATTGACCCCTCCGACATCTCATAAATCCTCACCGGCAGACTCTTCCAGTTCTGCCCCCCATGGCAGTAGGTCTTTGGCTCATGGCGTGTTAGGACTCTAAGAGAAAAGAACAGCTTTTGTAACGAGGCTTGCCTTGGGATATCTGCTTGATGGTCCACTTCTCAGAGCCCTGCCAAAACCCAGTGAGCTGGATAACTGACCATGCCAGTTCCAGCTGGCATCAAAAAACAGCGCTTACTGAAACTTCTCATTCCTCATTGTCTGGGTCTGTACTTGGTTTCCTCCTCTCCTCCAAGTCCAGCTGCCTGCTTCCCTGCCCACCCCTAGAAAACCCGCACAGTTTTACGCCTGCATCTGGCTTTGCATGTGTTAAAGCCAGAGCAGGGCTACTTGCAAACCACTGGGGAGACGAAGCTGAGGAGGGTTCCCCCATCAAGCCTCCTCTGGAGGATTTAGAGCCAAAGACGCTTGTCCTCCCTATGTGTTTTGCTTTGGTATCTTGTAGGTCATTCTTTTCTTTACTTGAGTGTGTTATTTTAACCTCATGCCATTATATAATACTAGAAACATAATGAATAATAGTACCAGGCTCTTAGACTATTTGCTCAGTGTTTCCCTGGGGCTTGACGCAGGCTTGTTTTCCCGTCCTCATTCTCTCTGTCAGTCTTTTCCAGCAAGGCAGAGAGCCTGTTCTCCCTCTGCTCTGTGCTGGGGGTGCCACTGGCACCTCTGTGCCACAAGAAGGAAAGACAAGATCCTGCACCTGGGAAAACATACTCCAGGAGTCCAGCACAGGCTGGGATCTACCCAGCTGGGGAGCAACTCTCTGGAAAGGGACATGAGGATCCGTATGTGTGAACGGTGTGTTGCTGTGGCAAAGCAAGCCAGTGGGAGGATGGGTTGAGTCAGCAAGGGCATCACCAGCAGAGATAAAGAGGTCATTATCCCACTCAGCTGTTGCCAGGCCACACCTAGAATACTATGTACAGTTTTGGTCCCCGCTATATGAAAAAGATGTGGACAGGCTGGAGAGGGTCCAGAGAAGGGCTTCAAAGATGTTCCAAAGGCTGGGAGACCTGCCATAGGAGGAAAGATTGAGAGAACTCAGAAGTTTTAAAGGAGACCCTAACACAATGTTCTAGTGTCTAAAGGGTGACTACAAAGAAGATGAAGACTCCTTTTCTACAAGGAACCAAGATCAGAGATGTTAACAGGCAGATGAGACCTGGAGAGCTGAGGCCAGGTTTGGTCCATTGCAAAAGCCAAGAACCAACCAAGAAGAGGCTTCCATATCCAAGTCACGTCCCTGCTTCAGGTCAGTGGATTTACAAGATGTCCATGGACCCCCATGTTCCCTGTTCTCTTGTGGCCAGGGTTTGTGACTTAGGGAAGGTGAGCACCTTGACAGCAGGATCTCTGCTCTGAACTTTTGAACTAGCACTGAAGCACTGAACTTTTGGACCAGCTCTCCCTCTCCTTGGCCGGTATCACTGTTCTGGTGTCCTGGTGCCTCCTTCGCTTCTTGGGCTTTGTGCATAACTGGAGTTCTAAATTTTGGCATGAAATTCTAACCAGTAATGAGAAAATTGGGAAAAACTCAGCCCTGAATGCTGACGGGTTTGCAGGCCAAGCCTTCTTACCACCCACGTATTTGACACCCCAGGCCTCACGCACTCTTGACCCCATCTCTAAGTCCTGCTAGATGACATTCCTTCAACCCTCCTTATGTTCTGGCCAACCCTCTGAAGTTTTGCATCCATCCTGTCCCTTGTCTGATGCTGACCCAGTCTGCAGCTCTCATCTCTTGGCAGGTCCTTTGTGGTAGCTGAGACTTAAAAGTGACCTGAGGGTTTGAAGAGGTCTCTTGGGCGGTATATCCAGCTGCACTAGGCTTTTTATTGGCTGGATGCTTTTTACTGCCCACACGCCAGCGTGGCATCTTCATACTGAAGAAAGCCATCACTGATACAGCTGCTGTCAAACTGGTTGCAGGTTGAGAAACTGAGCTACGGAAAGCAGAGTCTCTGTTACGAACAGCAGGAACCTGAAAATCTGCACACAAGAGTTTATGAAGAATTGGGCCTTGAGCTCCGCCCCACTAATGTTTATTTTTAACAAATGTTGGAATATTGTTCCAAAGGACTGGAAAAGGCCAACAGTGTACAAATATTTACAGAGCATAAAATAAACTGTGAGCCTCTTTACTTGACATCAGTCCCAGATGACATTGTGGCAAGCTGATACAAGACTACTCAGAGACAATTAAAAGTTGGGTTTGCTCTTAAAGAATGAAATCAGTATAGAATTCTATGGGGTTTGGTCTATAAAGGTAACAACAGACCCACTGTCCTTCCTTGAATACTGAAACACGGTGATATTTTGTGTTTGAGGTTCTCATTGACCAAAAAACACATTTGCTCTGCTTAGTGTAGATCTAGAGGGTAGAGTTTGATTAGATATTAGGAAGAAATATTGTTCTGTGAGAGTGGTGAGACACTGGATCAGGTTGCCCAGAGAAGCTGTGGCAGCCCCCTGTCTGGAAGTGCCCAAGGCCAGGTTGGATGGAGCTTTGAGCAACCTGATCTGGTGGGAGGTGTCCCTGCCCTTGGCAGGAGGGCTGGAACTAGATAATTTTTAAGGTCCTTTCCAATCCAAACCATTCTATGATTCTACAACTGGATTTTAGTCTAACCAACAGTCAGATCCTGAAATGCATCTGCTATTAGGGTGTCCTCATGCAGGAAATTCTGGGGGATAGAGCGGAGTTAGTGCCCTGCTCTAAATCCTGTACAAAGTAAGCTCTTTATCAGTGGTCCTGTAAAAATATTTCCTGCTGGGGAAAAATATTTGCCTGTTGTGGTTTTCAAAGTTCAGGAAATGTGTGGAAAAAAAAGTAAATATTCAGCTTATGCAGCATTTGAGCTGTGGGGTAATTGAGATTTTGGTCAACTAGGCATTACGTACCATGTGTTTTAATATCACTAAAGCCAGATAAATGTCATACTTTCAAGAAGGAAGATGAAGATGTCATTGACAGGACAGCATACTGTACCCTGGAAAGCCATGACCTTGAAAATGACCTAGGGGTCACTGTTGATAACATTAAGCACAAATTGCCAAAGTGATGCTTTGTCTATACGTGGGAATGCAATCTTGCCTGCAGAAGCCGGGTAACACTGACTCTGAAAAGAGCGTTGAAGTTATCTGTTTACAACATTGATAAGATCATACTGGAAGAGTCTTCCCATTTTTAGCCTTACAAGTTTCTTTTAAGATACAGAAAAATGAAAAAAAGGGGTCAGAAAAGTGCTACAGAAAGTGTGTCGTATCTAAAGAGCATATATGAGTGAGAAATTAAAGTAGGTCAATTAATCGAACTTATCCAAGAAAAGATGATGGAGTGACCAAACAGTGTTTATAAGCCTACATTTCTACAAGAAGAATCTTTGATTTAGGGGAAAAATAAAGAACAGGGCTTACTAGCTGGTGTTAGAAGTGACACAATGCCAGCTGTGATCGAATTGTCCAGCTCAACAAAACCAGATTCTCAGCTTAGGGATATGGTGTTTGCTCCTTTTCCCCAGAGTGTGTGGCTGGACCCTATTTTGCACCGAACCAGTGCTGGGGAGTTGTAGATGGAGATTCTGGGGCAGGATCTCTGCCCTGTGGTTGCCTCTGACACGCAGCCAGGAGTCTGTGAATCTGTTCTGAAAAGGAAAGGCTTGTGGCATTGCCTGTTCCCCGGAACTGTCCTCTGACTCTGGAAAGCATCTGCAGGATTCGTAACCCTGATGCATTAGACCCTGGTGGTGATGGCCGTTGTCATTATAAAACAGGGCTTAGGGAGGACTGAATGTGTAGGCTGTGGTAAGTACTGGCTGCACTAAGTCCAGGTATGTGACAGCATATTAAATTAAGGCTGTGAATTCATCTTGTGCTGCAATATAAGGCAGCAACGGGCTTCATTGGCAAGAGACACTTGTAAAGGAGAATTTCATCTCAACCAACAATAAACATTTCTTCCATGCCAACAGCTGCTTGCAGGTTGTATCTGAGTATGTAAAGCAAACCAACATAGATTGTCAAAAATAATAGGGGTCCATTCTTATTGCTGCAAGTTGACACCTCTCAAGTGCTGTGGCAGGGTAAAAAAGCAGCTGGATCTGCCCAGCTGGGCATTCTTAGGGAATGACAGTGGCTGGCACTGCACGGAGGAGCCAGCACAGTGCCCCTGGCAGATCAGGATGCTCCTGATCTCTAGCTGGCCAGAAGCAGAGGATTGGACATGATCTTGGAGGCTCCTTTACATGTCAGTGGCTGCTCTGAGTAAATCCTTTGGGTCATTAGTTATCTTGTCCTCAAACAGCAGAATGATTGCTGGCATGTTTCCAGCCGGATAAATGCTCTCAAACTAGGTGATCTCCACTTGAGGTGGGTAGACGAGATCTGCCTGTCTTTCTGTCTGTCGTGTTTCTATAGGGTGGTGTGTAGGAGCTTATTAGATGCTGTACTGCCTGAGGGACAGCTCACAGCGGGAGTGTGCTGCACTCCCAATGCTTCAGCAGGTCCACGTGCCAGATTTGTGACAGACAGACCTCACCATGGCTTTCCCAGCTTCTTATGCACAACAGCAATACATGACAGGATACAAAATGAGCTCAGTCCCTTTGCTTGGTGGCCAGAGCATATGGTAGGAATCTTCTAGAGTCCGACACATAAGGCATTTGGGCTCTGAATCCTATTTTCTTCTCACTCTATTGAGCACCAGGGATTATAGGCTTAGGCAAGTCAGCTGGGGATAACAGAGCTGTGTCCAAGGGCATGAGTAGAAAACGGGGAGGAAAATCTCTCCAAAACCTATTCCTCAACTCCAAAGAAAACATGAAGCAGCAGCATATAGCATCAGTTAATTCTCCTGCCACTGTTTTGGAGACTGCTGTTTACATTAATGTGCTAGCTCACATAACAGAATGTATAGCTCTTGACTCCACTCCTAAGGACAGGAACCGAGTACAGCCGTGCCGTATTACCCAGAGGAAGTGTTCAACAAAAAATGGTTCTTGGGCTGCCCCGCTACTGCAGCTGCAGCTGGTAGGGCCCATGCTCTCAGGTGTTTGGGAAGGCAGAGCACATGCCCAGAGCAGCCCTGTTTGCAGCCCTAGTTGGCCAGGGAGAGCTGGGCAGAGCAGGACCTCCCATTCTGTGGCACTGGCAATCCTCAAGCTCATCCCCTCTCCTAATTGTGAAGCCCCGAAACAAGGATTGAGCCGCCATCGTGCCAGACTGCCATACACCCACCACTCCTGAGATGCGGTTTATTGAGGGCAAGGACATAGCAACCATTTCCAAGGGGAGGGAGTCCAAGTACAGCATCAAGCAATCATCTCTGAAGTCTCGGTTATTACCACAATGAAAGCATCCTTACACGACCCAAAGAACTAACAGTTACTACAGTCTACAAAATCAAGATGTAAAAGTTCTACCTCCCAGACGCACTGAAACATCCCTCTGATTTCTGTTGGACCATCAGAACTGCATGCCGTGGCAGTGAACCCCAAAGCTGCCCAAGGATATCTGACCCAACAACACCTTCCTCAGTTAGGTGTCACACCAGGAGAAGGAGTAGCAAATGTCACCATCTAAAATAGATGTATCTTCACATAATTGCCCTGCTTACAAGTACCCCAGCTCCCTCCAAAAACCGTCATCTGGGTTCAACCCCACAGAGCATCCAGTGTTTTGACATCAAACAATGATCCTCTGGAGGATGTCCTAATGCCTTCATTGTGATGAGAGAGGAAAGACTACTCAGAAACTGATGTTAGCTGCCTGTTCAAAACCCAGAAGCTTGATATATGCAACTCTGGTGCCTCTCTCACAACTGGAAATGAGTTATTCCGAAAGAGCAGCATTATAGACATTTGACATGTCAAATATCAAAACATCAAACGTCAAGTAACCCATCAGTGATCATATTCTTAGGTTTTTGCTTTCTGCTATCACATTAGCAGGGTAATAAATTGGAACATCTGTGAGAGCGGTAGAGTTGCTGTGAAGACAGTACCAGAGGACTTCCAGAAAAGTCCTGTCTTCTCAAAGGCTGACGGGAGGTGGAGGTGTCCTGCTGTCCAGTGCTAAAGCCATTGGCTAGTTCTCAGTGAGCACAAAATCTGTGATGCTGGGCAGGAGCACCGCCACAGGAGGTCTCAGTGGTTATAAATGACTGTTTTCCCCACATAGCCTGACTTGGACTGTGTTTTCATGCACTAGACCCTGCTAGGAGCAGCAGACAACCTGTGTAGAAGAAATCCATGCCCAGGAGCTCTCCTGAACTAAATCCAGACCCTTTTGAATCTAATCCTGGTCTCAGTGAAACTGGTATAAGGCACGAATATATTCAGAGGGATGAGGATGTAGGGAGACCGATCCACAGAGGGGCCACACGTCAGCTACAGCAGCAGAATCACACTCATCGCTGCACGGTGCACTGGCTTGGGGCTTGATGAGTTCATACACGGAGAAGGACAGCACGTAACCCTGGCATCATCTATCTGTACCCACCACAGTAAGCAGCAAATTGCTGCAGGCACTGAACGTTGTTCGACTTCCGTTGAGGCAAGATCCTCCACAAGACATCCTTAGTATGTGCAATCACCTCAAACCCTGACTCTCCAGCACATCCTGAAATCACATGCTACCTCCAGGCAGGGGTTTGTGCTCCCTGCCTCCTTTGCAACCCATAGACCTGCAGAGTCACCTGCACTGTCTCTCCAAACAGGAGGAGCCGGGAAGGGGATGTGCAGGGCAGAAATTCAAGCAGATATGCAGAGAGCACAGGGTTTCAGCCAGATGTTGAAACTCAGTTGTGCTCATTCTTATTTCAGTTGGGAGAGCAGGGTCTGTATAAGGCGACTTTAGTTTGAATGAAGATCAGGATCCAGGACTCATTAGGATGCTCAAGTTTTGGATTTGGGAGGCTGTGGGCATCAGAACACATTAATTATGGACACTAGGAGGAATGAGGATCTGAGAGCACATTCACCAGCCTTCCAACCACAGCTATGGCCCCCAACTTGACGTACAGCTCAATTCCTGCCCATCAGCCCTTCATGCTCTCTTCCTTTGCTGCTGCTCCACAGCTCTGGGGTAGTAGTTTGATGCTCACCTCTCCAAAATCCACTTTAACCACCACCCCTTCTCTGCCATTCACAGCCATGATGCCTCCAGACCAGATCTTCCTGCCTCCCTGGCCTTAAGACTCCTTTCGTGTTCCCATGTCCCTTTTCAAAGATGAAGAAAAGGCAAGAATATTTCTCTCAAGAGAGAATCAAATTTCAAAAAAAGATTTCTTAAAATATCATCTCTCACTGGAAAAGGGTGAATTTTCTAATTAGAAAAGACATGTCAGGGCCTCGTGGTGTTTGAGTCAGGTTGAACTACAGCCAAGGACTTTCACCACGCATCAGCCCAACTCATAGGAAAGACCTCATGGAGCATCATGGGTGATGTAGTCTGAACTCAGAAGGCTGTCCCGGACGGGATGACAGTGACAGTAGTTTCCAAAACTACAAGGCCAGTGAGTCACCCTGGTGGCATCTCTGGGTCAAGCTTGCCTGGCTTTTAGCCAGCTTTCCACTGCAATAGTGCAGGCTGTGATTTTTCACTAGAAACTAAACACTTTTTGAGAGAAAAACCTTATTTATGGGAAGCCTTGTCTGAGTGTCACAGTAACCTCGGTGCTCCTCCCTGCCCTGCCCACCCTGAGGAAGACCCTGGGTAGCCCTGGCTGCGCATCCCTGCTCCAAGGAGCTTCTGGACAGAGGGCTGTGTGTCTCCTGTGATGCAACTCTTTCTCTGCTCTCTCCAGACCCTTTCTGACAAAGCTGAAGGTACCAGCACTTTCAGATGCAGTTTTCACCATGGCAAGGAGGTTTGGGGTTTTCCCTTTGCCCTCCCTGAGAGCTGTGTGATATCCAGCCTCTTAAAGGCACTGCTCATTAGGGATGTGCTTTGTTATCAGGCAAGGTTAATTGCTCACATGATTTCCCATTCATAAGTGTTCAGCTTTGCAGAAAAGCAGGAAAGCTCTTACCCCCAGTGCTAATTCCTTTGATGATAAAGTTCTGGATGTGCCATATCAGCCCTCAACCTGCCTGCGCCAGGAAGCCTTTATTTAGCATCGACATTTATCATTGCTAAGCATATAAATAATACCATTAGCCACTTGGAGCAGTGATAAAATTAGCAGTGTAAACAGAGAAAGTGAGTGACCTTAGTGGAGAACCATTGTTGATTTTGACCCAACACCTACCAGTATGATTAGTCACAGCAGAACTGCTCAGGGAAAGGGGCCATTGGGGCTTGTTTGGAAATTAGAGGCTTGCACTGTTTATTTTATGGAACAGATTTGCTGAGTTTCTCTATAAGCACCGGGTCATGGCCCCACCTCCTTTCCTCCGGACGTTGCAGCTCCCTGGGGGCTCATCAGCTGAAGGCTCGTGTGAGTAACACTCCTGAAAGCTGGATTCTTCCAAGCCAGCAGGAGAGGATACCCTTCCTGCCTGTCCGTCCCGCATGAGCAGAACCAGGAGATGCCACTCAAACATTGCCACATGAAACTGGGACACTTCTGGTGGTTTCTTTCTCTTCATACCCTGGCAACCTGACCTCTGCCAGGGGACTGAAGTAGGCAACCTTTAAAGGTCCCTTCCAACCCAAAACATTCTATGATTCTAGGACTTCTCCACACTGATGTGTGGTGCTCCCTGTCCTCTCTTCTGTCCATCCAGCTGGATGTTCCCCTGAGCTTCTACACAAAGCACCAGCATTTGCTGCTCCTCTGGCAAGTTTCAGAGGACCATCGGGCAAGCGATGAAGAGCACAGGAGCCAGCGTAACTCCTGGCTGTGCAGATGGCCACAAGAGTGAGGGGTCTCAGAGAAGGGGTGTCTGCTGAGGAGTAGGACAATCTGTAAAGACTGCAGCATGGACAGCTACTCCAGGTGTAAAGGTTGCCATAAGAGCTGTTGGAGATGGATATTCAAGCAGTTAGAATTCAGCTAGTTATGGGTTCACATGCTGCTTGTGCATGTGGCTAAGCTGTCAAAGAGTAAAATATAAATAGGGAGCTTCACGGGCTTCACCTGGGCTACAGTGAGTGTGTTGGTTTGAAAAGATTGCCCAAGTGTAGATCTGAAACCTTAAGATGAAATCACAGAGCAGTATGCAAACTTTGCATTTCTTAATTATTTTTGGAAATGGGCTTTTAAAGGTGGCTGAGTCTCCCATCTCCTGAAGGGTCTTAGATGACCTACAGTCCTGTGCACTGCGAATATTTTTGGACCCAAGGACCTTAAAATCATGGAAGGATACAGTACCTAACTACAGAAATGAGATTTAATTAGATCCACTGAGTTGTGCCCACGGCCTCAGTGCAGTGCTGTCCTATTGCAGCCACTGAGGGATATCGGACAGAGGGACATCTCAGGACAACGGCTCAAAAATGGGCAAAGAAAGAATCCTTGCAGACAGCAGGCAGCTCGTGGTCTCTAACGGGTGTTGGTTGCAGCTTCCTGATGTCAACACACTTGACAAATAAATCCGCACTTGTATTCTTATATCCGCTAATTGTCCATGAGGCTCAAGGCATCCCTCAGCTTGCAAAACATGAGTCACCATCCCTGGACAAGTAACCTCCAGGCGGTCAGCGATGACGCTGACACAAAGCAGCAGGGTCCTCAAGATCACCTGCTAACTTAACAGCAAGCCACTCAACAGAGGCCGAACAAAATCACAGCAACCACAGGTTTGAACCCTCAGGGTTATACTTCTTTTCCTAATCTCTAGCATGAAATAGTGTTGCCTCAAGCTCAGCACTGGGTCCTGATATCTGTGCTAGCCTGTCCAGCTGGCAGGGAGTAAGCCAGCACACATGAGCACAGTGACACCTGCCTCAGCTTTGCTCTTTGAAACATCTCCCTGTTTTTCTCTCTCTCCTACAGATATAGTTGGTAGGTAACAAACTGGAATTTTAATGCATATAAAAAAAATCATAGTCCTTTCATCCACACCTGTTATTTGAACGTGAAGTGTAATATTGATCAGTGTGCATGACAGTGGATTTAAAGACAGACTATCACATCCCCATTGCTGCTCTGGTCAGACTGTCCTGACTGGCAGCAGAACTGGGTGGAGTGGCCCCCTAGAGAAGCTGAAGTGCATCTGCAGGGTTGACTTTCCTAGGACAAGACATTAATAGAAACAAAGAAACGTTGGGTGGAGGGACTTCAGGAGGGTGTCTAGTGCAAAATCCCCATTGGATTGGAAGAGACAAAGCTAGTCAAATGATAGCTGATTTGGGAAGTTCAGAGCTAAACAAGACTGATGTCTTTCCAGAAAGCTGACATGGATCTGTTACTTGATTTACCATAATTTAATCAAGCTGATCATTAGGTTAATTTGATGATCTGATGCAGAATAAGATGCACTGGAACAAGTCAACAAGGGAGGAGTTCTTGCTATTGCCAACTCAAAAATCAATACAAAACAATTGCCGAAAATATGTGCTCTACAAGTACTCACTTGGGGAAAGACTCTGGCCTACTCTTTGCAGGAAGAAAAGCCAGATGACATCCCTTCTTGGACTAACCAACAGTGAATCTCTGAGCCCCTTCTCCAGCTGTCCCTCTGGCTTTATTTAGTTACCTAGTACAGTTATTAATATACATTCTGTGGGCACTGGTAAGGTTTCATGATTCACTGTCTTGCTGTTAGGATTTAAATATCCCACGGTGAATAAACAAAAAAAAAAATCTTGGAAAACTGTAATTTTATTATTGTCCTACTACCTGGAAAAAGGAGCGTGGTAGGGTTTGAAAGTAAACTGGTTTCTGTGCTGAAATTCTCTTCCCATGAGCAAGGTGTGTACCCAGACCTCAGGAAGATGGGCAACAGAGCTTTTTCTGATCTCTAAGAACCACAGAGCTTACCGACCATGAGAAACTCATGAGAAACAAGAAGATGCCCTGATACACACCTCAGGGTACCCAGAAAAACTTCTTGACATGGGAGGTTCTTCATCCCATTGCTCAGAAGCCAACCTCCTCCTGCCCTTCCCCCTGGCAGTGCCTTTCCACAGGGACCGCCCCTCATCCTCACCATGCTTGTTCTCCTCCTGGGAGAGAGTGGTTATACGCTCATCTCACCCCTGACCCTAGGCTATCCCTTCCTGTGCTTCACACTGGATTTTGCTAACATGCTTTTCTTTCTTCTAAAGCTGACTGCAGACAGGCATGGGGCAAGACTTGAGCATTGTTCGCGAGCACGTGCTGGCCAGCCCTGCTCAGAGCCTGATGGTCAGAGCTGTCTCAGGAAACGTCAGCGAGCGCTCTCGCGTGTAACGCGTCACATTAGTTTTCCTGTTGTGCTGCTGACTGCTCTGTTTGACCCAAACTAAACAATACCTATGCCATACACTCCACAGCGCGCTCCCACTTGCAGCTGCCAGGTGCTGGCAAGGACAACAGGCGGGGAGGTTGCAGAGCCTTACCAGAGCTGGCAGGCAGGTCGCAGCGTGCTAAGGCAGCTTGCAGTGAGCAGCAGTATCCTCAGGAGGGAGAACAAACCGCTTTCTCACCCTCCTTCGCTATTTTCAGTTTGCTCCCTGCCTGGGTTCCCATCACAGCCACTCTCAGCTCTGGCCCCAGCCCGCCTGTTATCCATTTCTCAAGGGCCTTCCCTGGGTTTGGATCTCCTCCTGAAGCCCTTCGAGCTAGGATGAGCATTCTCACAATCCCACACTGGCCACAGACTCCCACAGTCTGTGCCACCTGGGATTTCCTTTTCTTTCCTTTGCTGGCTGCTCTTCACAAACCAAGTGGTTCTGCGAGTCACCCCCACATACAGGACGAGAAACGGGGCTCTTCTCTGAGGTCATCATGTTTGCTGGTACACCAGGTTGAGCCAAGTTAGCAACAGGTTAGCAAAGCCCCTTTGACTTGAAAATGAGCCCGAGGCAGTTGGTTGCTCACAAAAGGCAACATTTTGGAAGGGAAGTTGAAGTAGGAAAGGGTGTGGTGGTAGAGATACACCCCAATATGGACACCCCATAGCTGAAGTGAGGAGAAATAAGTGGCAGAAAAGGTGATACGAGAACTCCTCTCCAAGGTGCAAGGCTGACATGAACCCAGTGTCACTGTGCAGCAGAAGGGACTCAGCTGCAGAAGGTTTTGGTGGCACCCATAACATGGCAGTGGGATGAAGACAAGGCTCCAGTCATGGAGCGAAGAGGATTGATGCATCCAGAGCACGCAGGGTGCAAGGATAACACTGGTGAAGAGGAGCAGCTATGTCCCCTGCCTTCTGTCAACAGCAGTTCCGCTCACTGACTCGACCTCTTTCTGAACCTGCACCCCCTGATCTCTGTCGAGAAACACTTCCCACCTGTCAACTCCCTGTTGGAGGCCAGCATGCCATTCCTACGAGCACCCGCAGACCTTGCTCACACTGGGGTGTCGGTGCCAAGGCATTAGTGCCACCACTCGTAGCACATTGAGCAGGGCACCTGCATCCTGTTCCAGTCTGACCCATCCCCAGCCATCAGCTCATGCCCACCCAGAGATGCAGCTCAGCTCTGCGCTTGCAAGCCACCACCGTGCTGACGGGGATCTTGCAGAGCTGCCAGTTGCATTCCAGCTCATTATGTTTTAATTTAGTCAATCCATAGGCTGCGTATTGTGAGGATATCAGCACTGAGGAGCAAAATCCAAATCCAGAACATTTCAGAAGAACCAAACTGCCAAAATGCAGAGACAGAGAGACAAAGTAAATCTGTCATAAGGCAGTCCTGACAGACCTCCCACCCTGAGAGGAGCCAGTTCCCAATTAGCACAAAGAACTTGGGCAAAGAGGAGGAACAGATTCAAAAAACAAATGAAAGGGACCAAAAATGGTCAAGAAAAGGCCAGTGGAAATACTCAGGTCAGCGCTGTGCCATGTAGCACAGGGGGTGTCCCTCTGTGCCTTGGAGCATTTCCTTGGTATGGACCTGCCCCAAACTCACCCCAGCAAATCTTCCAATGACATCAGGCATGAGGGTCTGTCCAAGAGCAGCTCCTGTCCCTGCCCGGGATGCAGGACACTGGTCTTAACTAGAGATGAGGGGAGCAGTCAGGTACGAAGGGAGGCTGTGTGGGTTGTGGGGTGACAGACGTTACGGGAGCGCATAGGGCCTATTAGCACAGCTCATAGGGGAGAGATGTGGGGATCCTGGGAGCAACGGACAGGCAGCTACCCAGGACACTGTGAGGAGCCAAAGTCCCCTCCCAAAGTAGCTGTGCTGCCTCCATATCCAGTCAGAGCTGTGTTTTGGCCACAAGGTGCTCTGAAGACATGGCCAGCAAGTGACAGACCATGAACCAGCAGAAGAACCACTGCTTTAGTGCTTGTGTGGGGCAGCAGGGCAGCGGTGTGCCATGGGGCACCTCTCCTTGTGACATCCCTGAGTGGGCACCCTTGCCCTTCAGCCACCCATCAGCGTAAGGAGAGCAGGGCAGTGGGGAGGAAGAAGGGAACGAAAAACTCTTCTAGTGGTATAAATCATCCAGGCTATAACACTATTCCAGCTGAGCATCTGCCTGTAGAGCTGGGGGCCAAAGGGATGCTGAGTCTGACCTCCTACATAGCGCAGTGCTCCTCAGCGACTCCCTGCTTGCGCCAGGCTCGTGCTCAGACTGCACATTAAGAGCTATTTCCCGTAAGAGGGCTTCTCAGCCCCCATCCCGATCACATCCAGCACTGCGGCTTGCCCTGATCTTGCCATGATAAAATAGTTTCCGACTTGCTTTGAAGCTTTTGAGCTCCAAGTTCAGTCCATGTACGCTGGCTGCCTCAGTTGGGACTCTCGGGATGCTGTCTGGGGAAGAAGCAGATATCCCCATGCTGCAGCCCCCTGGTGAGGGGTGGGTTTCAGCTCCCCTGTGAGAATCTGGAACCCCCACATCAATGCTGGGCCTAGCTCACCGTTCCATCTGTTTGTACAAGCACTAAATCAGTTCTCTAGTATGCCTGGGCATACCGGAGAAGCCAGATAAGAAGGGCTGGGGGAAAGATGGGGTCACCAGCTGCCATCAGACAAGCTCACTGAACTCCCAAAACCAGCCAGGCACTAAGCATCACCTCCTCCCAGACAGCCCTCCAGCCTGCCTCATCCTTGTCTTTCTCCTGGTGAGCTCCTTGCCCCACTCCTACCCCCCCATCACCCACCCCTTTCCCTGGGTGCCCTTTGGCTTGCCTCAGCTCCCCGCAGTCCTCGCTGTTCCTCACTAACCTAAACAACTAGGGGCTCTATGAATTTTTTCCCCTTACTGCTCATCCTGGTTTCCAGAGCATTGCAGACTATGCAGATCATAACAGCTATATTTAAGGTTGCCTGACAGTTTCCATGATATGACCCATTGTTCAGTTGCTTGCACCACTGCCAAACTTTAACCCTTTGGACTGAATAATTTGGGATTGCTTCAGTAAGAGCAAGTTCAGTCATTCCGAAAAGCAAAATTAGAGGAAAGCACTTGGTTTGCTCCAGTTCTTATCAAGGCTTTTCTGGGAAGCCGTTCCCTCAGAGGTTTGCGAGATCGCTTGCAGAGGTTCTTCAGCTTCAGGTCTGTGTCTCCACTCTTGTCTCTTGTGACAAACCCACCCAGTTACATAAGGGCCTGAAAATCACGTTTTCTCAAGCTCTGTGCCAGGCTGTCGCCTGTGAATGCTGTGACTGCAGCGCATCGAGCCTGCACCCTCTCTCTGTGACCAGATGAACCGTGCAGTGGGGAAGGCGCTGCAGCCCCAGCCCCCAGCACCCCGCTTCTACCCCAGCTCCTGAACCCCCACATCAGATACCACCCTGGGCCCGGCCACGGGGGTAGACAAGAGGGATCCAGCCTCTCCCGGGCTGTTCATGCTGGGACACTGCAACGTCTGATCTGCACATCTCCAAATTCCTCTGCTGTCAGCAAGCTGCTGAAGAGCCAGCAGAAGGCTTTACTGGTCGGTCCATACTATGGGCAAAGCTCTGGCTCTGCTGAGGTTGGGTGCTGGAAGAAAACTAACTCTGGAGTGACCTTTTGTGCATCGCTATGAGGACAGATCTGCTGGTTTTGCTGTGTTTTTCAAAAGTGAAGTTGCACTTAGTTATTATTTTTACCGCCAGTTTTAAA
>NW_009692977.1:54880-83144 GCF_000703405.1 Apaloderma vittatum | reverse complement strand
TTTTGCTGCAGTGCTTACGCGACTGCATGTGCAGTGTCACTGCAGTTTTGCTTTACCTAATCACAAGATTTCAGGGAACAAAGTAAGATCGTGTAATTAAAGCTGCTTCTTGTAGAAGGTAAATAAATTGTGCCTTCAGATCCCTAGACCTATCTCACAAAGCATACACACAGGGCACTAAGCCAAACTGCGCTGGCAGGGTCAAATGGTATTTTCTATATTGCACTTTCTTGTCTTCTCCCTCCATTTGTACACGATATCTGATACCAGAACCCAGCAGGAAACTTAGACACCCTCCTGTAGGTCTGCATCAGGACAAATGGGTCTTACTTCCCTTCCTGCCTCCAGGTTTGGACCCAGGGCTGTGTCCTAGATGGTCCAGCTCATTCAGACACCTCCTGCCTTTTGCCCGTGTATATGTTGTCAGCAATCCTTCTTTGCCCACTGTTTTGACACGCTCAGAGAATGTTAACACAACCTGCATGCAAACTGTGCCAGGCACATGTTGTCCTACCACCCCACTGTCAATGGCCAGCCCACATGGGGTTCCTTGATCTCTGCAGAATTTCTTTCTCACAAACCCCACACAAGCACCAAAGCCCCTGGACAGGGCCCTAAAGTCATCACCAATGCCAGTTACGCCCTGTTCATCTCACCATGGTTAAAAAATCAAATCCACACTCTCAGACACTGAAACAAGGACTTGGAACGAACGCTGGCTGTAGCTGATGGGACCTGCACAAACTGCGTGCTTATCCCATGTGCTACAGAAACTGCCTGGGTTGTTGAGGAAGGCTATGGCTAGCAGAAATAATCAGGATTTTTTTTTTGAGCGGTTTGCACACAATTCCATGGCCAAAAAGCCAACATCCCTAATTTTTCCAAATTCCAGTAATTTTTTTTCCTCAGCAACGAATACACCCGTGTCAAAGACAGACAAAAGCAAAGGAAAGGGACAAAAACATCTGTGTCCCTCCAAATTGTCCTTTAAGTTGGTGGAAAACCATTCTGCATCATCCACTCACTGATGAAGATGACAGTTTGCACGACTATGTGCCACAAGGGAGAGCACCATGAACTTCTGTCCCCCATGTCTCCCTTATAATTCCTTGGAGAGCAAAAAGGAAAAAAAAAAAAAAAAGCACTAGCTCTTCCCGTCCTATTAAAATAATGTTACACAACCCACTTCTAAAGAATGATAGTCTTTCTTACAGTCATTCTGAAACTTGAATATTTTATAACGGATAAAACGATCACAGCAAATTCCAAGGACAGCCAAGGAGCTCAAAATGATCTGATCATGTTTCCAACCATGAGACCTTTGGATGGAGCCCCAGAAAGCGGGGGAAACACATTAATTTTATGTTTTAATATTCAACAAACAGCAGACTCTGCAGAGCAGCAGCGTCCAGTTGAAAGTGTCGAGAAGTTTATTTTTCTTCAAACCTGCAATGAGGCTGAGTTTGGGACTCTCTGTTTAGCTTTTCAGCCTGTAGTTACATTGTGTAAACAGTTTATTTAACATCATTTTTGGCACTTCTTCAGTAAACCCACCATAATAATCCTACTGGCAGACCAAACAGATCACAGATTAGCAGACAAAGCTGCTGTAAAACACCAAATTACCCATCCCTTGCTTTCCTGTTTTCGTGAGATGTGGAGTCCTGTACTTAGCCGTGTTTACGCCTCGTTTCATGGCTGCAGCACCAGGTCACGGAGCTGCTCCCATTAAGGCAGAGCCGCAGCCTCCAGAAGCGTTGCAACGTGGAAGCGGGGTGGGGGAAGGATCTTTCGGCCCTTTTAGAAGCTCATAAAACGTGCTGGGGTGCTGGCTGTTGCTTAACAGGGAAGGTATGCTGCCTTGATCCAGATTGGAAAAGACTCTAGACTAATGCTAAAGTCACCTATTGCTTACATTTCATTTTAATGTGCTTGAGTTCAATAAAAGTTTATCATCTCCATTAAAACGGTGCCTATTGGAACTGATTTAATCTCGTTAGCACAGAAAACCACATGAAAGGAATCAAGTTCACGGACAAGATTGAGCACAGTTGCTTTTGGAGCATAAATTACATAAAAGCAACGGATAATCGGCCAGAGCCACAGTGCCTGTCACCTGCATCACTCACATATTTATGCCAATGCACTTTGCTAGGGAAGGTGCTGGGCACGAGCCATATCGCTGCGGGACTGAGAGCCTGCCAAGCCCAGGAGTAATCGGCTGCTTAATGTCACAGCATCAACACTCTCCTAAAGAGTCCATGAATTGTGTTACGTTTGAACAAACAAATGTCATGTGGAGGGGTGCTGCTCAAACGTCTACTGGCAACAGGACGATGCAGCTGTAAATCTTGCATCCAGTGTCACCCTGCTTTCAGCACAGAGATGCTCTGCCTTTCTCGAAGGAAATGCCAGCTCCACCGCCAGCCTGGCTGCCTGGCGAGTGCCCTGGGTGCAGGCAATGGGCAAGAAACGAGCTGGTACGCTGTGCACAGGGGTGCAGCCATGGGATTTCGTCTGTGAGCATCAGCCCTGGCTTGCCAGGCAGCCCTAGCTGCTGGGACTGGCTTGCTGCAGTATCTGTGAGCAAAGAGGGTTGGCAGCTGTTTGGGACCTCACCTCAGCTGGGCAGCACTATGGAGGCAGAGGTTCACTCGGGGAGATGCCCTGTGGGTGCAGCCACAGCTTGTCCAGAGATGGGAGCAATGGAGAAGGGCAGTACTGTGACCCTGCGCTCGGCTTTTGCTGGCTCCATCGCTTGATCATGGAATCACCAAATCATTACGGTTGGAAGAGACCTTCAAGATCATCAAGTCCAACCATTATCTGACTCTACTAGGTCCATATCCAAACCATGTCGCTGAGCACAGAGCATCCTGTTTCCATGATGATGGGGCCAGATGGGGGAAAAGAACACAGGAGGGTAGAAAAAAAGCTGGGACAAATGTGAAACCTGCCTGTGCCTCCTCCATCCCCAGGACAGCTTCTGCAGCAGTGTCCACCTCTCACAGACACCCCATATGGGGCATTTGGCTGTGAGCAGCCATCCCCTCTTGCTCACCAGTAACACCCTGGCCTCGCAGACCCCTGCTCTGCAGGACGGCTTCAGCGTGCTGCTGCCTGCGGAGCTGCGGTTTGCTGACAAGGGCTCTCGGAAGAACAGGAAATCTCTTGGTGTCTGGCCAACATCAACACCACACACCTCTGTCTCCCAGTTCCTCCAGAGTGTAGGAAGAAGGAAGCGCTGGAGAGTTCATGTCCTCTCCAGCATCATGCTCTGTCCACAGCATCTGCTCTTCCCTGACAATCTATCTGCAGCCCTGTCATCCCTGGCATTTCTCGCTGCTGCCAGCTGCCTAAATGCCACAACAGGAAAAGAATTACCTTCCCTTCTGCCAATGGCCAGATAATTTTTGTCTCATTTTACCAGGAATAGCCCCAGCTTTTAACCTTTCTGCCTGAGACCCTGAGTCAGTGTCTGCACTTGCTTCTGACTGGCTCCAGCATGTGGATGCTAAGCACATCTACCACCCAAAACTCTGTGGCACCATCTTCACATGCCCCATGAGTTCACGTTCCCACAGCCTGCCTACACTGCCAGGTTTTGTTGCATCAGCTACGTGCCAGGCAGGTGAGGAGTTTGCAGAGGGGCAGGACCAGGGCAGAGGAACACCTCTGCTATGGAGCTTGCTCTTGCAAGCAATTTTGATTCACTCCTCTGAGCAAAGACTTCCCTAAATAATCATTTCACAAGTGTACGCCCAACAGTGCGCAACAGTCCATCACGCCCTATAAACATCTTAACACTCAAGGGAATGCGCACCCCCCCAGTCCCAAATCCCCCCTCTGTGCACAATCACGCAGTATATGCCTACACGGAGAGCAGATCCTGATCTGCTCACTCCTTGCTGACAACACAGAATCATAAAGGTTGGAAAGTACCTTTAAGATCATCAAGTCGAACCTACAGCCCTACACCACCGTAGCACTAAACCATCTCCTGAAGTGCCGCATTCAGCCAGTTTTTAAACACGTACAGGAATGGTGACTCCAACACCTCTTTTGGCAATCCATTCCAGTGCTCCACCACCCTTTCGGTGAAGAAGTTTTTCCTAATATCCATTCTAAACTTCCCTGGTGCAACTTGAACACATTCCCTCCTGTCCTGTCGCTATTCACTAGGGAGAAGAGGCCAACACCCGTCTCACTACAGCTGCCTTTCAGGTAGTTGTAGAGAGCAATAAGGTCTCCCTTGTTTGCTCTGCCCTTAATCCTAATCCAAACAGACTCAACCCTGTCATCACTATACTCCAGTTCGGCATATTCAAAGTTATTCTTTATACACAGGGCCACCTCCCCACCTCTCTTTCCTTGCCTATCCTTCCTGAAGAGCCTGTAGCCATCAATTGTGGCACTCCAGTCACGTGAGGCATGCCACCACATTTCTGTGATAGTCACTATGTAAAAGTTTTCCTGTTGCATCATGGCTACAAGCTCCTCTTGTTTGTTGCCCAGGCTGCATGCACTGGTATAAATGCGCTTCAGGTGAGCTACCGAACCTAACACCTTTTTATGGGAGGGGGTACTAATTTCTGCATAAACTTTCTCAAATTTTTCCAGGGTTTCTAGAACATCACTGCCTCTTACCCCTTGGTTTACCATTGCATCTCCATTCCCCATATCTAGTGAGATATGGGAGGGAGAGTTTTTGCAATTATGCCATCCTATAGACACCAACTTGTTTTCCCTGGGCTCATTCTCAGTGGGCCCAGATTTAGCCCCTTCCCCCTTCAAACCTACTTTAAAGCTCTGTCAATGAGACCTGCTATCTCCTGCTCCAGGATCCTCTTCCCCATCTGGGATAGGTGCATCCCATCTCCTGCCAGCAGACCTGGTGACTTAAATACCAGCCCATGGTCAGAAAACCCAAATCCATTATGGAGACACCACTCCCAGAGCCATGAGTTGACCTGATGACTCTTCCAGCTAATGTCCTCATTTATCCCTGTCATTAGAGGGATATATAGGAAGACAACCTGTACCCCTGATCCCTTCACCAACTGCCCCAGGGCCTTAAAATCCCTCTTAACTGATCTTGAGATTCTTCTTGTAATGCCATCCATACCCACCTGAAAGACCAGCAGTGGGTAATAATCTGAAGACTTTACAATGGTGGGAAGTCTATCTACGGCACCCAGGAGACAGCAGACCTCCCTGTGAAGGGGGTCCAGCCTGCCTATCGGTCCCTCTGCTCCCCTCAGGAGAGAGTCACCCACTACAATGGCCCGCCAGTTTTTCTTTTCAGGGTCAGTTTTGATGGCCTGTCTGGGGTGAGAGGACCTTGGTGGCACTTCTGGCCTGTGTGAGCTCTCTTTCTTGTTCACAGCCTGCTTCTCCTGCAGAGCTCCCTGGACATTCTGCAAGGGCATCGCAGACAGAGCACTTCTTAAGAGAACACACCTGCTCTGTTTTTTTCATTGGGCAGAGACCTGTTCCTGTTGACCCTGCTCCACCTTTCCACCTTTATTCACCTGGCCCTCTAGTGCCAAAGCCCCAGACCTATTGTGCAAGGTCAACAGGGAAAGTCTTTGGTCACTTTCTTTATCCGGGTAGCAAGAGGACATAGGAGCCCCTTCTTCTTGCGCAACCTGAGGGCTCTTTTTCAGGGATGGCAGAGCCTGGTTCCACCAATCCATCTCCCTTTCACATTCCCTAATAGTCCTTAGCCTTGCGACTAGCCTTGCGCCTTCTTCCTTCAGCTCAGCTGCCAACGCAGAGCAGATTGTTCACCTGTTTGCATCTAAGACAGGTGTTGTCACCACTACCCATTGCAAACGCCAGGCTCCGGCCCTCTCTGCATCCAGAGGCCTGCAGGCCTGCACGGAGCCTCTGCCTGAGTGCCCACGGCTTCTCTAACGGCCTTTGATCGGGTTGCAACCATCGCTGGTTCTACAATCAAATGATGGCTCAAAACTAAGCACAGGTCTACTATTGCACTGTTATCACAGACTTACCGTTTGCCGCCTTGTTGCAAGTGATCAGGCTGAACAGACCTTACGTGCCCTCAGAACCGCCGTTTGAGGTGCAGTGGTGGGGACAGGCCGCAGAGACCCCACACAGACGCTCCCCAAGCCTCCACCGTGCCCAGCGGGCAGCAACCAGGCCCTGCCCACCCCCAGGCTTCTTATAGCCCGAGGGCACGATTAGCGGCTGGTTAAGGTCATTAACGTTAACGTACCCAATTAGCGGCTGGTTTACATCGTTAACTTTAACGTACCCAATTAGCAGCTGGTTAACATCATTAACGTTAACGTCCCCAATTAGCGGCTGGTTAAGGGCGTTCACGCCCCGTTTAGATTCCCCGCGGCTGGTGGTGGCTCCGCCCGGGCTGGCTCAGCTGCCCGCCCTCCAGGCAAGCTGCTTCTCCCGACTAAAAAAAGCCCCCAAAAGAGCTTTTTGTCGGCCTTGTTCGCTTTAGATCCCTTCCCCAGTGCAGTCTTACCTGTCCTGAAGGTGGTTTCACTGCAGACACAGGAACAAACGTGCACAGAAACGCAGCGTTTGTTCTTCAACAACCTGGAAAAGGAGTGCTAATGGCACACCAGGACAAAATACAGGCTTAGGATCAGGGAACGTGCCCAGCAGGAACAGGGAAGGTGCTGTGACTGCCTCGTGTCTCTGCCCTCCAACGTGCTGTGGCTGTGACGCAGCAGGACACTGTCAGCCACAGAGAGTCATGGAGTGGTTTGGGTTGGAAGGGACCTTAAAGATCATCTTGTTCCAAACCTCTGCCATGGGCAGGGACACCTCCCACTAGATCAGGTTGCTCAAAACTCCGTCCAGCCTGGCCTGGGACACTTCCAAGCAGGGGGTTTCCACAGCTTCTCTGGGCAACCTGATCCAGTGCCAAACCACCCTCACAGAAAAGAATGTCTTCCTAATATATAACCAAAATCTACCCTCTCTCAGTCTGAAGCTGTTATCCTTTGTCCCATCACTATGCTCCCTGATCAAGAATCCCTCCCTTGCTTTCCTGTAGACACCTTAAAGTACTGGAAATCCATGATCACCTAGGGGTATGTCAAATCCTACTGTGCTCAACCAAGCTAAACTTCCAGGTGTGTGGGGGAGAGACTGAAGCCATGGAGAACAGAGGACATTTCCCTGTTCCTGGAAAGAGGCAGAAAGACTGGAATTTTGAGCCCCAAAAGGAATCCAAGAGGGAATAGGTTCTCCTCTGCCAGCAAATCTGCACTAACCTGTGCAGGGGGAGGCAATATTCCACTTGTTGGCACAAGAGCTACTGCCTTTATACTGACCACCAAGGCAGTTGTGGTGGACATTAGTGGTTTCTAATCACCACTGGTTCCAGCCAGCCTATGGAAGAAGTAAGAACAAACCCAAGGGCAATTCTAGGCCCCAGGTCCCCATGCTCAGCATGTCACTGCAGCAGACTGGTCACAACCCCAGTTCCCATTGCCTGCAAACCCCCTTGCCTCAACACCAGGCGATGCTGTGCCCTTCTAGCAGGATCCCCAGCGCTCCTGCCTGTCCATCTGAGCACACACAAGTGTGCATGACAAAGTAAGACCTTCTGTTGTTTTGCTTTCCAGCTACCAAACCCACCTCACGTGGGGCTCAGCTCACCTGCTCTGTGGCTGCAGATGGGTGCTCACGCAGAGGAGGTGGCATGAATCTCATCCTGCTGGCCACCACGGCCAAGTGCACCAATGGTCCTGCCGACCAGTAAGGAAAATGATTAATTCGTGTGTGAGCACCCTCCACAGTCACCACTTACCCATCGGTGCCGCGTACTGGTGGTCCTGGTGCAGGAAAACCCTGCACACCAGCGACTCACTGGTGGCCACTGCGGATGAGACGCTGAACTGCAGTGGTGTGACACTGCCTGGCCGATACACCTCACAGCCAGAGAACTCATGATGTCACCAGAGAAGGATTGTGGCGCAGAGCCCACGCGAGGGTCACAGGTGACATCACAGCACAAATGTCCATGGGGAGACCTGTGGCACCATCTCAACGGGCGGTTCAGGTGCATGGTTACAAAAGCTTTGATGTGTAATCATTGCAAATAACAGGAATAGTGGTGCTTACTCAGGAGCTTGCATCTGCAGACATCAAAGCTTCTCAGGAGAGCCAAGTGGGCAGAGGAGACCTGTGCACAGCTTTCACCCCATCGCTTGCTTAATGGCAGAACCCAGCCACAATTAATTTATATGAATGCGTCACTTCTGATACGTGCAAAACATTTCAGGTCACTTGGACGTAAGGAGATCGTAGCGACCCCTTGTCCTCAGAAACATTTTCAGAAAGAAATCCTTTCTTACCATACCACGGTCAAAGGGATCTGAAGCAGGATTTGCCCATTATTAAATATCTCGCTGAATGTAGGAAAGTTCACAAAGGGTTTGAGCAAGATTTTTCCCCTTTTCAAGTGACTGCCTGTGTACACCACTTCAGAGGGAATGAACAAGCATGAAATTCAATTATACAGGCACCCACTTAAACACTTGAACCATAACTGCTTCCCTTAATCTTTATGTTGAGGACAGGGTAAGACTGCGAAGCCACTCTCAGCATGACAGCACTTTATTTCATCTACGGTCCTGGTAAGATACACAACTTACTTAACTGAAGTGCAGGGATTTTGAGCTGTGTTCTCCTGATTTATTTTTTTTTTTTCTGAGCAATGGAGGCTAGCAGCACTGCCCATCACTGCCAGTCCGCACCTTAGGAAGTTGACAGGTAATAGCAAATAGTCATGGGCTAGACAAGACAGAAACCTTTGCAAGGCTCCCATGAGCACCAATACACCAAGTGATCCTGCAGACACAGGAGAAATAGGGAGATCTGGAGAAAAGGCAAAGCTCTGAGCAGCCCACATTCCTATGGGTGGGCAACACACCTCTGAGATCTTGTGCAAAATGTCTGGATCCAGAGGAAACTTTTACTTCCAGCCTGTTCCACAAACAGGCACCTTGGAGCTACAGTAAAATTGCTGTTCACCTGATTTAAGACTTATTGCTGTCTTCTGGACTAAGATTTCATTTGTACAGCAAAAAAAAGAGCTGTGTCAGCCCAGACTTATCAGAGGCATCAGCTTACGGCCAAAGATCTGCGGTGCTGCAGCATTCAAGGAAGCGACAAAGTCTTTCTGGCAGGCCCAGCAAATGTTAGGTGGAATGACATGCTGAACATTTAAACAGTATTTCTCCATTTCTGCCAGGACACAAGAGTAAATTGCTCTACTGAGATAACTACAAAACTACAAAACCGTTAAAGATAGAAGATGTGTTTGAAGTTGCTCAAAGCAGGTTTCCTGACGTGATTTAACAGGTCACAGCACTTACAGCAGTGAAGCACCCTCAAAAAAAATGTGTTACCTTCTAGCCCGCTCTAAGCAGCAATGCACAGAGCTCTAATTTGATTAAAATAATAACTCTTTTCCTTTCACATCTGCCTCAGATTGCAAATCACTGGGGCAGGCCCCAAGACCTGTGCCAGTGCACAGCAGGGGAAACAACACTGTGGCCAGGCTCCCCTTTGGCTGTAGCCCTGTCAGGCCAGAGGATGCCCCACAGTCTGTGTCAACGGGATCGTATCATGATCCTGTCTGAGCCTATGAAGCCTAACTCCGCATCAGTCAGTGGCATTAAAACAGAGTAAAATTGGTATTAGAGATGAATCTACTTTGTTACAGTGTGTACAAACCACAGAAGTCTTATTCTGGAAGATGTTTGCCCTCTGTAAAACCTCCAAAGCCTCTTTGATGCTGAGTTTCATCCATTTCCTCCTGAAAGCACTCCTTGAACATCATCAGGAAGTTTCATACAAAGTAATTCATCCCTGCCTCCTTGAGTGCATGGATGAAGCAGACACTTAGTAGCCCTCCTGAATACTCATGGGCATGGGCACCCACCATATCAGTTGGGAGATTCCAGGACCACAGTGGCTTAGAGAAGTGATCTGGCTGTCTTTCATACAACAGTGTCCTGATTCAGCAAGTACTAGAGCTCTTTCAAGATGTGATCTAGTGAGAAGTCAAAGTCCTTAGAGGAGGGAGTAAAATCAAGGCTTGGAGATGGATGCTGAAGCAGAGAAAGGCTCTCAAGAAGGGAGCATCTCTCCAGTGCTGCTGTGCTGAGGTGCTGCTTAGAATCAGAGAATCATAGGCTGGTTTTGGTTGGAAGGGACCTTAAAGATCATTTAGTTCCGATCCCCCTGCCATGGGCAGGGACATCTTCCACTAGACCAGGTTGCTTAAAGCCTCATCCAACCTGGCCCTGAACACTTCCACAGCTTCCACAGCTTCCCTGGGCAACCTGCTCCAGTGTCTCACCACCTCACAGTGAAGAATGTCTTCTAATCTAAATCCAACCCCTTTCCTGTAGCCCCTTCAGGTACTGGGAGGCCACTATAAGGTCTCCCCAGAGCCTTCTCTTCTCCAGGCTGAACAGCCCCAACTCTTTCAGCTTGTCCTCATAGAGGAGGTACTCCAGCCCTATGATTATCTTTATGGCCTCCTCTGAATCCACTCCAGCAGCTCCATGTCTTTCTTACACTGGAAGCCCCAGAGCTGAACACAGAACTGCAGGTGGGCTCTTACCACAGCAGAGTAGAGGATAAGAATCACCTCCCCTGCTCTGCTGGCCACGCTTCCTTCAATGAAGACGAGGATGTGACTGGCTTTCTGGGTTGCGAGTGCACATTGATGGCTCATGTTCAGTTTTTCATCCACCTACATCCCCAAGTCCATCTCTGCAGGGCTGCTCTCCATCCACTTGTCACCCAGCCTGTATCCATGTATGAATTGCCCCAAATGTGTGCAGGACCTTGCACCTGGCCTTGGTGAACTTCATGAGGTTCGTACGAGCCCACCTCTCCAGCCTGTCAAGGTCCCTCTGGATGGAATCCCTTCCCTCATAGCTTGGTGTCGTCCGCAAACTTGCTGGGGGTGCACTTGATCCCACACAATCCCAGACTTCTTCCTGAAGTCTGCCTGAGCTCAGGTTGCCCACCCCGAGCAGCAGAGCTGACTCACCAGCAGCTTCTCCCTGGGGTCAGATTTGCTTTCTGTTTAGCAATTTTGTAATGATCATTTACTCTCTTAAAAGATGGAAAAAACCTGTTTGCTGGGCTGTTGGCTATGGCCATGCAGGCTAGTTGGGACCTACATATCTGGCTAAGCCATTGAGAATATCAAGATACTGTTAAAACTGGTTTCTGAAGGGAAGAATTAGAGCAGAAACAATTCCCTGCACAGAACTGACTGTTCCTGTGAGTAGACATTGTGGCTGACCCTACATCCAGCCCAGCAGACCCTCAGTGAAGGTCCAGTACATGTAAAAGAAATACCTCCTAGGCAGATTTTTTTTAAGATGTTTTCCCAACCAGAGAGCATAAAGTATTCAGAGCTGGGGTTGCAGAGACAGAAGAATTTAGTCACTCCGGCTTTCTGAACATGGCTTTGAAACATCAGAATTTTTTAGAAAGGGCAATAAATGTGTTTCCTCTGTTTGCATTAAACACTGTGCAGATTCCTGTCAGGAGGAATGAAAACAGGAGTTGGGTCAGCAAATGATAATGAGCCTTCATGTGCCTTTCAGGGGGTCAATGCCAGATCACAGAGCCCAGGTCTGCGCCAAGAATCTGAGGGAGGTTTCCTGGAGCCGCTCAGAGCACGAACGACCTTGACATGCCAGTCCCAGCACCCCCAAATGAGTCCCGAACCAGGGAGCTGTTGCTCATTTGCAAAAGTCTGCAGGTCCGATGGGCGCCAGAGAGATCTGTCACCCAGCACTGATCCCTGGGGCGGGGCAGATGTTTTGTCCCTTACTGGAGAGTGGTATTTTTGCCAAAGGAGAAACTTTAATGAAAAAAAACAAAACAAACACCTCATCTTCCTTCCCTTGAACTTTTGGGAGGGTTTTCATAGAAGAAAACCAGGAGAACCCTTCAGAAGTAAACATTTCTCAGTTATTAAAAGCAAATAAATAAACAGCCCCTGTCGTATTTCTATGTAAACAGGAACACTTTATTGAAAAGATGAAAATGCTATGTTTTTGTGACAGAAAAACTTAATTCTGCACTACCTCCCCATAGCCCCAAAGGCTTTTGGCCTTGACTGGATGTGTTGCCATGATACGGTGCTGGAAGCCACATGCCATCACATCCTCTGGACACATGCAGGGCTCGAGGGTAGCCAGCAGCAATCAACAAGGGCACAGGTTTCACGGAGACCTGGTACTCTGTTTGCACAAGCAGTGTGCCACCTGCCTGGTGTGTCGCAGGCAAGTGGTGACCTGGGTCCCGAACTCCCGCCTGCTGCACCCCAAGCACTGGCTTTTCTCCAGGACAAATACCCTCACAGGGGACATGTCCCCCAGGTGTGAGATGGCAGGTTGCGCTGGATGAGGCACTGCTTGACTCCCAGAGTGAGAATAAGAGACAAATGGCTGCGGCTTTGGCAGCAGAGCCTGGTCATTTCTGGGTAACTGGAAGTGCTCTTCTTGTGCCCCAAGCTTTTTGGGATCCAGACTGCAGACTGTTCCTATCCCATGTCATGGATGTTGGGAGAGGAACCATCATGTCAGGAGACATAACCTCTGCTTCTCAGGGGGAGGATGACTGTATTCTTCCTTGGGAGGAGGTGCCCCAGCAAGGAGAGCTTCAACCTTTTCTTCTCCAGCAGAGGATCCCAGTGTCAGGGGGACAGGGAAGACTGGTGACACTGGTGACACAAAAGCCTTTTCCAGGTCTGTGAGCTGCAGGGCTGCTAAGTGAGGCAAACTCAGCAATCTTCACATCTTGCAGAACAATTGCTGTTCCCAATACTAAAGCAAGGTAGCAATGTGCACAGAATCAATTTTACCAGGCACCTCTCACTCAGACTATCCAACCCCTGAAGCGTCCAAGACACTTTAAACATGGGCTGAGCCACGTGGGTGACCTGGGAACAGTGACCTCTTCCACCACCCTTTTCTTACCCCTGGAGAGGAACACAAGATCATTGCTTGTCCCTCAGAAATTCCAGCCAGGCTTATTGCTCATTTTGGTGTTTAACATTCCCGTAGATTATCCAGCACTGCCTGAGAAAAATGTGCTTGGAAGCAACGGAGTATTGTGTCTGGGGGGAGCAGTGGCTGCCCCCAGGGAGCTCTCCTCCTGCAGACCTTCCCTGCCAAGTCTCACTTCTGACTACATCTTTCCTGCCAGCTCCCAAAGCCCTGGAGGCCCCATCACTGCAGGAGGCTGAGATGGGCATGTGCCCAATCTCCTGCTCCTCACAAAACTTCAGACCAGGGGACCATGCCTCTCCCACAGTCCCTGCTGCAGGGGCATGGAAAGGCTGGCTCTGTCACCTTGAACTGTCAGCTTGGGGATGGGGAGGGCGTTATTTGGGAGTTGACATTTTGGCTGCAAATTTTTGTCGTCTTAAAGCTGTGATTCAGGAGCCAGATAGCCATCGATGCTTGCCAAAGCTGTGGGCCCTGCTCCAGCCTGCAGGCACTGGCCCAAGTTGAGGAGGACGTACAAGTCACTCTCTCCTGGTACAACCAAGGGTCCAATCCTGCTGATACAGCCAAATGTGGTGCCTATGGGGGTGAATTCTTCCATGGTAAGGAGCAAACTCAATCAGCAATAGCCCCCCAAGCAGCAGCAGCAGGCCCACACTGCTGCTGTGGAACTCTATCACAACGGTCACCACCCTGGTGGTACCCAACCCCTCCAATATGTCCTGAGATTAGGTGTGATATGGGCAATTCTCTCTTCCCCTGCCAGTCCCTCCTTACTATTTGAGCCATAATGTGCTGGGCATGTCTCCCCATACTCACAGAGGAAGATGGGAAAAGCTACTGTGCTAATTTCTTATTTCCATTCTGGAATTCAGAAGTATTATCAAAAAAACATGGAAAACACAAGCTCTGTGATTAACAAAGACAGGTAATGTCGATTGATTCTCTACTGTAAACCCTTCACGGCTTAGAGGTTTCCAAATCCCAGATTTGACTGCCAGGATGTCTGCTTCCACTTGAAGATTTTGCAAGCACTAAGCTTAAACAGGTCAGCGATTCCTCAGAACAAGCTTTGGGAAAAATATTTTGCTTTATCCATGGTGAAAAGCTCCTCAAAGCCACCATTCAGAAGTTTGAACCACTTCATTTAGGAGCAAGGGCTCACAATCAGTTTGCTTTGGGAAAATTCAGCTACATTTGATCAAATTATGTCTCCAAAAGTCTGAGTTTACACATCACGTCCAATGGAAAAATAACATCTGTTCATGTAATCCCACTTTATATCAGAATGCAGGCAAATGAGATTGCCCAGGCAATCAGAGAAGTTTGGGAATTGATTCACAGAATTTGAGTAAAACATTTTGGCATTAGAAAATGCAGATCTGTCAAAATTTAAGCCTGCAAGAACATACTGACTTTTTTATTATTATTATTTTGCCTGTTAAGTAATGAGAAAGGTATAAATCTGAGGATGTTGAAAGAACTCCCATATACATCTGTGCAAGACCTTTCCCAGTTTTCCTCTCACAATAACATCGTTTAAAGTTTGAGATTGCTGCATTTTGTTTTTTATTTTTTAAAGGAAAAGACTAAAACTCACGAGAAAAAAAAATTTTTCTGAAATATATTTTTTTTCTCCCGACCTGAGCATTTTTCTAAAGTGCCAGGTAGTGAGCAAAAAAAAAAAAAAAAAAGACACACAACGAATTTTTTTAAAATGTCAGGAGGCAACGCTGGGGAGTGATCTTCCTAGCTCATCACCTGAACAGCAGATCTGGCCTGTGCTTTTTAGAGCTCAGATCTGTGATGGAAGCACAGCCCATGGGTGGGTGTTGTGGCACCTGGATCGCATCCGTCATCCCTCAGACGTTCTGCTCAACTGCCTTTCACTCTTCCCACACATGGTCTTGTTTCAGTAAGAGTGGGTGCTGTGCGTGTTCCTGCCTTGCTTCTAACCAAAGAGACAAGATCATAGAATCGTAGAGTCATAGAGTCATAGAGTCATAGAATCATAGAATGTTTTGGGTGGGAAGGAACCTTTAAAGGTCATCTAGTCCAAGCCTGCGGTGAGCAGGGACATCTCCAACTAGACCAGGTTGCTCAGAGCCCCGTCCAACTTGACTTTGAGTGTTTCTAGTGATGAGGCTTCTGCCACCTCTTTGGGAAACCTGTGCCAGTGTTTCACCATATTTTTTCCTTATATCTGGTCTAAATTTCTCCTTTTTTAGTTTGCAACCATTAGCCTTTGTCCTATCACAACAGACCCTGCTGAAAAGATTGTCTCCATCATTTTAGAAGATTCCTTTTAAATATGGGAAGGCCATTATAAGGGTCTCTGGAGCATTCTCTTCTCCAGGCTGAACAACGCCAATTCTCTCAGCCTGTCCTTGTAGGAGAAGTGTTCAAGCACCTAGAACATTTTTGTGATCCTCTGAACCATCTCCAACAGGTCCATGTCTTTCTTGTGCTGAGGACTCCAGAACTGGACACATCCTAGGGTTGTCCTGCCCCTTCTTCTGTGTGCATGACTGATAGCAATAGTGCAGACACTCTGTGCTGTGCCCCCGGGGCTCCCCACAGGGCAGTCGCTGGGACACCACGTGCTGCTCCTGCCAGCTCTGAGCTGAGTGAAATCGCCCTCCCAGTCACATAACGGGCCAGCGCTGAACTGGAGCCTGGGTAGATCTTGCTCAGAGAAACAGGAACAGTGGGGAAGGTGAGAGGAAACTTATCTGAAAGGACAAGGCAAGTAAGATGTGCTGGAGTTTGGGAGCACACAGTCCCAGGACATGTGGCTCTGTCTCGCTCATAGATTTACAGTTCTCTGGGATCTCGTAGCAGGAATCATGCAGAGTCTGTGTCTGGCATGCATGACTGAGAGCAGAGCAGAGACTTGAAGAGAGTTTCATCATTTGGTTTCCACCAAGCTTTCAGTTCTGCTTGAGCCAGCTTTTACATTAAACACACATGAGATGATAACGGCTGGCAGTCACGATAATTCCCCAGTGTGCTGTTTGCCTCTCTTGTTGCATCCTTGCTCTCCCTCCCCCTTATCAGTCAGCAGTGACGCATTTTATCCACTCTCTTCAGCTGATCACACTGCTACGCTTTTGAGGATGTTCTGCTCCATCCCGCGTGAGCCATCATCCTTGTGATCACTCTCCCCAGTGCCCTAAAGCCAGCTCCTCTGGATCTTTCCATCAGCCTCTGCTCTGCACCACGTCCTGTGCTTTTTGATTCATCTTCTGCACTACATCCACCACGGCAAATTCCCAGATAAACCTCCAATGTAAATGGTGATGTCGCAATGGCTCCATCCATGCTGCTAAAGTACAAAAAAAAAAAAGCCAAGGCCCGTTTGCCAGCCACATGGCCAAATGGCAGATCCTAAATTCTCTAAAAGTGATGATTAAACTCTTCATCTCAGAACAGACTGGCTGCCTTCAGACTGAGAGAGGCAGCTGGGCTGAGCCAGGCGCCGCACCACACCCCAGTACAGGCAGGGCAATGGCTGGGAAGCAAACTGGGCCCAGGGGGGCTGCCTGCCCAAAGCCATGCCCCAGTCCTCTTGCTCAGCTGGACACAGCCAGCAGTCCTCAAACACATCACTATGAACATACAGAAACTGTATAGTGAAAGAAAAGATCCCCATGTGCCGTTATTGCCTTTCATCCCACCTGCAGGAAGTGCTTATCTCACTCCCAAAGGGCCAACATATCAACAGCAGCAGCAAAAATATGTCCAGCATGGGTGGGGCACATGGTCCTCCCAGGTCCCTAGAGGCATCTGGCCTCCCCCTCATCTGAAGTCCTCACCAAACCAGCTCTTACTTGAGGGGCTGAAGAGAAAAAGCCCCTCCTCAGCTACTTCACTGCACCAGCTGAGAGCAGCAGCAGCTCAGCAGAGCTCTGAGCCTGAACCTTCAGGAAACAGTCCTGTCCACAAGCTTAGTAGCAAACCCTGGCTGCCTTGTTCCCATCCCAGTCCAAATTCTCACAGCGTGGGTGGGTGGGAAGCTCCCTGAATTGCTTCCCCACTTGCTGAAATGGGCTGAAATTCAGAGCTGATCAGCCATTTTCCCCTGCGCCTGTCAAAGCCCAAACGGGAAGCCCAGCAACAGACGTATAAAGCTACTACTGATAGCAGCACACTTGTTCCAGACAAAAGATCAGGAGACGTATGTCATAAAAAGGCAGAGATGTCTTCCAGATGTTTTTGTGCGTTGGGTCTCCACAGATGTTTTCGATGTCTGCCCATAAATGTAAGAAATGTAAAACATTTGTGTCCCACAGATGTAGAGATTAAATTATGCAAGAGTTGTGATAAATCTCTGGGTAATGCGAGAAGACCATGAACTATTCACATTCATTGTTTTTACTAAAATCGGCCCCATTTTCCAGAATGCGACTGCGAAGGAGACTTTTATTGTTATTAAATGTGACTAAACATTACGTAGGATGTTGAAAAGCAGCACACATGGAACTGTATGAAACCATGTATTGCAGACAGTCTTGCAAGACCTTCAGCATGGAGCAGCTGCCTGAGCCGCGAGGCGAGGGCTGGAGCATCTTGGAGGGGTCAGGTGGGACATGGGGGGTTGGTGTCAAGGCAATGCCTGCAATGGCAGGACGGGCAGCCCGCATCCGTGCTCTACCTGCAGGCAAACACAGCCTCTCCTGCCCACCACGACCACCTACACGCTCTGCAAACCAGGCATAGGCTTGAGCAGGCATCTGTGGGTCAGGATGGCATGTTGCTCTGTGCCTTCCTCAGAGCGTGCAGCCACATGTGGGAGAGAGCTCAGCCTGGGATAAGGTGTGTGGATGTGTTTGCAGGCAAGTTCGGGAGACGGCAGGAAAAGACAACATGCCCCAGTGAGGCAAAGCTTGAAGAAACCTACAGCACTGCCAGGGCAGAGACTAGTGCAAAGATGAAGTTGTTGGTACTTGTGATGCTACATGCCAGCCGGGCACTTCACAGTAAAGTCCCACCTGAACCTCGTGCTTCCTGGAGGCAGTTCAGCCGCTGAGCCCGTTTCCAAGATGCGCTCAGTCCCAGAGCACATCCTGGTGCAGCAAGTCCCGGGCATGGCTGAAGCTAGAGGCTGCAACACACTGCTCCAAAATCCCACAGCACCTCTCCACCTCCAGATACACACGCATCCTGTCACACCGACTGTCCACGCTCCAGCCAGGCTTTGCTGTGAACCCACCATGTCACTGCCAGGAACAAGCGATGTGTCCCCGAGCAGTGAGGACTTATGCCCCACAGGCTGTTGTGCTCGTGCATCCCAGCTCTACACCCCCCCCATTACATCAGGGAAAAGTATGAGTTTCGTGTCTATCTTTGTCAGGCACGTTGAGGAGAAACCGTGCCCAGATTTCACAGCTTCCATGATGTGCTTTTCGCCCAGGGAATTTGTTGCTCCCTGCATGGCAACCACAAGGGAAAGCAAGGTCCCTATTTTGGGGCTTGAAACCCAGCCCAGTTATGTCTCAGCCTGCCCTGCCCTGACCCTGCAGCCCGGCCCAGCACACCCCTCCAAGGTGCCTGAGGCTGGGCTGAACGTGCCCCATGGCAGCAGGAGGGCTGACAGCTCTCTCCTGTCCTGTACTCCATCACAGCTGGGCTGGCCTGGGAAGATGTGGTGCTGGCTGATGGTGTGTTGTCACACCAGAGGACACCAGCTAAATAGGGGTCTGGGCTCTGCTTGCACCACTCATCTGCTCGGTGCTGGAAGTACCCATGGTCCCCAAGACATCACTGCTGTCAGGTAGGGGTAAGAAGCACTTTGGGGTATGCTTAAGGACATGGTTTACTGGTGGACTTGGCAGTGCTACATTAACAGCTGGACCCAGTCTTAAAGGTCTTTTCCAACCTAAAGGATTCTGTGATTCTATTCTATCATTCCAGGGCAGATCCTCAGGCCAGATAGACAGTTCCTTCCATCTCTAGCAGATCTTTTGTCTTATGAACTGAGCACTGGTTAGCTCAGCTACTTGATTAATGTCTGCACCCGTTTTCATTTCACCAGCGCAGAGAAGAGCAGAGCAAGCCTTCCCAAACCCTCACCCTGTCCCTGGACTGGCTGGGGAGTGTCAGAGTTGCTGACTCTTCTGTCACTAGGAAGACCTCAGTGTTTCCCCGTGCCAGTGTACTGAGTCCTTGCTTGCATCAAGAAGACATGGCATTTTCTTGGGAATCCTCTCTGCTAAGAATATCCTCTATTTACATATTCACCAATGTGGGGGCGGATGGGAAGCAGGGCAGTGAACTGAATGTACTTGGAAGATGTCTGCGTTCGTTACTATAGAGCTGTGTGCCTGGTTGTGTCTCCGTTTGTAATAATCACGTGTGATGACAGCATTAACGACAACCTCAGGGGCCAGTTGTGCTCTGACACCCCGCACCCCCGCAGTGCCCACCGCTGGCTTTCAGGCTGTCAGAAGAGCACGGACGAGGTGTGTGTCAGCACAAGTGGGCTGCACATGTTCGTGTGAAGGGCTCTATGGTTTCCCTGGGCTCTTGTAACCAGCAACACTCATACCCAGGTATCCAAGCAATGCCAGCACTAGCATCATTTGTAGGAGCACTGCCATTTGGCATGACACCAGGAGGTGGCATTTGCCCCAGCAGAAGCAGCAGCTCCGCTCTGGGGTGCGAGTATTGTCTTGGGAACCTTCTCCTCCTTGGTGGACTTGGCAGTGCTAGGTTTACAGTTGGGTTCAATGATCTTAAAGGTCTTTTCTAACTTAAATGATTCTACAAACCTACGATTCCTCTCTGCAAAGCCTGGGCTCTGAGCTGGTCAGCAGCAGCTTCAGAAATCAGATGGCAAGTGGGGTGGTAGGTCAAGATGCACTTCTGCAGAGAGTGATTGATTCATCTCATCTGAAGCCCATGGCAGGTCAAATGGATCAGTCTGGGGATTAATGCCTCTTTCCACATCAAACTCAGAGGGAAGCTCATGAGACCAGCTCCTAACTTCTGCTTGTGAGCTACCCAGCAAATTACTGGTTCTGTGTTTTGGCCTCATATATCTGTTGCTAGGGAGAGAGGATGGCTCCCATACACCTAACAGAGAACAGGCTGGTAATTAAAGCCCTGAGTAGATCCTGTTCGCCCAGAACGAAAGGTCAGGCAAAACCTTGGCAAGATGAGGTTTTCCAGCTCCTCTGCAGAGGGCTGGGGCGTGGGCATGCCTGCACTGGGTCAGATGAATCATACACTAGAGAGGGTCGTTTCTCTCTGATGGAGTTGGCTGTCTTTGGGATGTTTAAAAGCAAAGCTGAAGGAGAAGACAGAAATTAATTCCCTTCAGGCTGAGAGTCAGGAACGCCAGGACAACTTTGAATAGGAGACAACATACAACAGCTATACTCTGCCAGCCCTATATCGCCCTGTCCCAGTATGCCCTCTCCACTGGTGACCAGTTATGTAGCTGAAGGAGTATGTAAGACAGCAAGGATCTCTGCTGTGGTACTTCTCTGTGCAATTCTCAGCCTTTGGATCTGGCGAGCGAGAGGTTATCACTGGCCCCGTGTGTTTAATAGTCTCAATGTTTTTTTCTTCCTGAATATAATTGTTTTTCAAAGCCTGTTGTACTGTTGGCCTTACACTGTCCCATGGTAACAAGTTTCATGAATTATGAGTGGTGTGAAAAAGTACTTCCTTTCATTTGTTTTAAATCTGCTACCTGACAATTTCATGGAGTGCCTGCTAGTTCCTGAACAGAAAGCAGCAGTGACTGATCACCTCACCACGCTGCTCCGGATCACCCAACTTGGATGTTTCCTGTTGAAGTGAAAAAGCCCGTGTCGATTTAACGGTTCCTATGGACACCACTGAATGCCGGTGGTCATGGTGGTTGCCCTTTTCTGGTTTTCTGAACTCTCCTGAGAAAGGAGGAGGAGGATACAGGAATAAACACACCAGCCAGCTTGGGGCATGGGGATGCTGTGGACTTACCACAGCAGAACTGCATCTTCTGTTTTGTTCCCAGTTCCTCCCCTAATCTTTCCCAAAATCTGATTCCTTTTCTCGCCCCCTACTGTGTTGATATTTTCCATGACCTAGCCCAAGAACCCCAGATTTCTTTCCTTGATGGTAATTGCTAATTCAGAGCCCAGTGCTCAGTTAGCAGGGAGTCCAACCACTGCATTTTTTTCATTCTGTTCCAGTTTGGGCTCGGATGTGACTGAAGGTATTTCAGTTCAAATCCAGGCCAAGAGCAGTTCATTAGCTCTTTGCATGCAAAAATGGCCCAGGGTTACATGAGGTGCCCAGGGCACAGGGCTTCAGTCAAGAACGGGCATGAGCCCCTGCTGCTTGTTCCCTTCTCCCTGGGACCTCTCTGATCCCAACACAGCTTTTCTTGTGACCCTGGTGTGCTTGCAGCCGATGAGCCACCGTGCTGTGCTCTGCCACGTCTGGTGGCAGCACTGTGACAGTGGGACTGGGGAGAGAAGCAGTCAGATAATCCAGAGGATCGTGGCGGGGAGTGGGGGGAGATGGGCACCTGCAGCATTTGCTAGCGACAACATTCAAGCCTTCCACTACGGGAAAAGGGGAATCACATGGTGCCTGTGCTGGCCAAGCAACAGAGTAAGAGGTCACCAAAGCAGGTGCAGAAAGCTCCCATGCTCGGTAGAGCCAACAGTGGTGTCACAGCCTGTGTCACAGCGGTGGCATTAGGGTGGGGAGATGCACAGGGCAGGGGAAGGGTGGAAGCTCACACTCTCTAGGGTGCAGGTTCCTCTGCTGGATGGGACCTCACTGTGGGCCAAACATCTTTCAAATTCTTCATTAGGTTCAGCTCAGGTTTGTGCTCAAGAGCACTTACAGGTTTGGTATTTCAGTCAAAGAAATAATCACTGATTCTGGTTCTTTCTTTGGGTACCGGATGGGGGGTTCTGTAAGGGATGGGCACAGTGTAGGATGTTTCCTCCTCCCTCCGACCGGGCACCAGTTTAGCCATTTAGCTCTTGCACTGCAACATTAACTTCTTTACATAGATATGAGTCAGGGCCACTTTCTGATGAGCTTCCTACTATTTCTGCTTTGAGAAATGTTTTATTATTGGCTTTTACACTTTTAGCAAGTTTTTCCTAAAAATATTTTTGGCGTGTCCTTATTATGGGCATTACATCTAACAGATACACTTTGTACTCCATTCTATCTTCCTTCTTTGGAAATTATTTCAATTTTGATGAATCTCTCTTTCTTATAACTTCTTTCACTACTAAAGCATAGCAGTTTTTGTTATTTTTTTCTGGATATTTTAGCACATTTTAGATTGGTTGTATATATTTATTCCGAGCTTCTAATACTTTGTCTCTAAACAATTTTTATGCCTTCTGTAAATATTTTACCCACTTGGTTTTTCTTTTGAATTCCTTTTTGACTACTTTTGTATTTTTATCGCATTCCCATTCTTAAAATTAAACTTTGGGATAGATTTCTTTGTTTCTTTTCCTTTTCTTTCCCCTTTCATTCCTAGAAGGATTTGGCTCTTTAGGAGAAGTTCTCTTTGGTCATGGGCACAGCAATGTCCAACAGGCAGTGACTGCAGAAATCTATCTATGACTTGAAAGTCTCAGAGACTCTTTACCTCGTGTGCTCCAGATTTTAGCATGCCTGCATCTGTGTACCTATGCACCAGCTAAGTCAATGGTAAAATGATTAACCCAATCACCTGCCAGCCTTCTTGCCAGAGACCTGCCCCAGGACCTGGCTTATAAGGCTGCGAGATGATGTTCAGGCAGGCTCGATGCCACATAACAGAGCACTACTGAAGAGTTTCAGAGCTTGAAGCCTGGTTTCCCGAGTCTCAGGAAAGCTGAGAGGTGCCCAGCATGCAGCCTGCTAGAATTTCAGCCTGACCAAAGCCCTGAGAGCATCTATCCCATCAGGAGCAACGGCCACGCGACCTGACAAGAGCACATCTGTAACCATGAGGTCCCCAGGGTCCGCTGGCAGCCCGAGAGGCAGCCTCCCAGCCCATTCCCAGAGTCTGATACAGACAACCTTAGAATAGACACCATGGAGGATCCCAGAGAGACGAAACAGGCTTATCCACCCCCTCAGTCATCAGCTCAGCTCTGAGAAACATCGGGCTGCCGAATCACAGAGCTGGCTCCGTGGGAAGAAGGAGCAGCAGCCGGGCAAGGGGGAAGCCAGGCGCAGAAGAGTTGTTATTTATCACTCGCATTGGCTGTAGATAAGCCCAGCCACTGCCAGGTCTTGGTCCAGCTGCCCATCTGCACACACGCTGGATGAGAACAAGGTTGGGCACGGCTGGAGAGAGGCAGCTGCTTTTGCTGAATAAGATCAGTAGGAAATAAAAGTTCACGGGCTGTTCTCTGTCCCTAAGGACAACTGCAGTGATGTGGTCTGTGTCTACACACCTAAACACTTTTCCACAGAACACAGGGGCTTTTCTGTTCTGCCCACAGGGAAGCATCCCTCACCTGTGCTTGCCCCAAACGGCCTGACTGCCCGTGCCAGAACCACACTGGGGGACACGCATGGACACGCAATGGGTGGTTGCAGCTCAGCACCGGGGCTGTTATCAGACCAGCAGGCCTCCAGAGCCGAGACAATCCTTGCAGAGACAGGGATCCCTGTTCCTCAAGCTCAGCCAGACCTTACACCCTGCGGGACCCACGTGGTGAGGCTCAGCTGGGGCATGTTCTGAGCCAGAGTGGGTGGATTTGCTGATTAAAGCCAGGATGTCCTGCTCTTATCTTTGTTAGAAGCAAAATCGCCAAGCTGGCAGCTCCAATGAGCTTTACACAGAAGAAGAGAAAACTTCAGGGCTTTCCAGCTCTGAACTGCGGACACAAGCTTTTGGAAGAGGGCCTAGATCTAGTCCCCTTGGCACACACACTGGAAAGTCTCAGCTACAAGCTCTTGACCTCCCTGGCACACCCCATCCACAGAGGTGTATTTTGTCCTCAGGTATCACTATTGCACGCGACTCTCCTCCGTGGTGCCACGGACCTTGCCCTGCCTGGCACCGCGGCCAGGTGTGCTCCCCGTACAGACCCTGTGGCACCGCTCAGCCTGTGGCAGGGTCTGTGCTCACCGTGGGAGAGGAGATTGCACCCGTCACCCCTTGTTGCCCCCCGCCCCCCCTCCCCTGCCAGTACAGCCTCCGGTGCTGGGTGACAGCTACAGCCACGAGAGCAAAGAACCCAGCTGAGTGGTCGTGCCGGCAGGTGTGGAGAGTGTGTGCAACCCACCACCCTGAAAACGTTTTCCATTTTCTTCAAGTTTCATGGGTTTAGAAGAACTTTTGCCTTTGTTTTTGTTTTTGTTTTTTTTTTTTTACAGGTTGGGTAGTTGTATTTGGGTTCCCTTTGTAGCTTTTTCTCTTAACTCTTAGGGGGATGATGTTGATGGCTTGGTGTTGGAGAATGGGGCACCATGGAAGCTTCAAAACCCATCTACTTAAATCTTTTTCACTCTTGTCAATAATAATAATAATGGTAATTGTAATCTTGAATAAGAATAGGAAGAAGAAGAAGAAGAAGAAGAAGAAGAAGAAGAAGAAGAAGAAGAAGAAGAAGAAGAAGCAAAGAATAAGAATAAGAGTAAGGGTAAGGGTAAGGGTAAGGATAAGAATAAGAGAATAAGAATAAAAGAATAAGAATAAGAATAAGAATAAAAACAAGAATAAGAATAAGAATAAGAATAAGAATAAGAATAAGAATAAGAATAAGAATAAGAATAAGAATAAGAATAAGAATAAGAATAAGAATAAGAATAAGAATAAGAATAAGAATAAGAATAAGAATAAGAGAATAAGAATAAAAGACTAAGACTAAGACTAAGACTAAGATTAAGACTAAGAAGCAACTAGCAATATGAAAGGCTAGCAACCATATCTCAGTATGAAACACTAGCAAGCACTTCTCAGCCTATTTTCTGCTCAGATGCATACTTGCAATTAGTTCTTGTATGCAGAAGGCAAAGCACACTGTTTATGGTTTTACTGTAGCATCCAAGTACTTTATATGCTTATTTTTCAAAACAAAATTACTTTGTCCATAAATCAGGCTAAACTCGGAGGCAGCTTTGACCCATTACCTCAACCTTTTGCTGCAGATCAGCTGTTTGTAAACTGTGTGCCCAGATTGGATGTCCAGGGTTGCATTAGGAATAAAATATTTGGGAAACACAATTTGCATCACAGCTCTCTAAGTAAGTATTTGGCTTCCTGGAAATGATGACTCATGGTTTGGATGTGCAGAAATGTACCAATAACATAACCTTTCGATCCTCTAATGCCAGACAGATCCGTGTAAACCCAGGCTTCGTGCTGCCCAGATGAATGGTACAGCAAGCCGTATATATAGCATCACTTCAGACTTTTTGCAATGTGTGGGAAAGATAAAAAAAGGGGCAGAACATGACATTGAGGTCAGTCAGCTCCCAGAGCCATGCTTTATCAGTTCATCTCTGATCCGCTCCTTCCTCTGCCACCCAGATGATTTAATAAGCAACAGTTTCTGGAATGAGTTCCATGTCCTGGCACATTTTATAGGATCTTCTCAGCACAGCGGCATGTATTAGGTATAAAGAGCTTTACGAAGAAACCTTCTGAGTGTGGGTCTAGTCCCTGGCAGGGTGAAGTAGCTGCACTGTTATTGCTCAGAAAATTTATATAAAATTGTCATCAAAGAACCCTCATTTGTTCCCTAACACGGGCGGTTAGCAAGCAAAAGGCCAGTTTTTCAAACAGCCACCCTGGCAAGTGTCTGTTCACCAGCCAGAAAAGGTTTGTGCAGAGCTCTGCGCTGTTAGACGTGTGTGAGGCCACCGTGCTCCAACCCACCTAAAGCGCCTTCAGCTCAGTTTTGCAGCAGCGTTTGTAGAAATAGACCCTGCTCAGAAATTGGACATAAAATGCAGCATAAACCAGAGTAAATTTTATTCCTCGGCAGGAGAAATGAGCTCTGCTTTCTGCCACAGTGATCATTTTCCTGCAGGAAAATACACTTCTACAAAACCTTAATCACAGTTTTCCAAGGGAATTTTACTTATTCACCAGAAATTCTGTTTGGCATTAACCCACCATCCACCTCAGCCACTGCACTGCATGCTTAGCATTCCCAGTCTGCCCAGTCAGCCAGGCTCCTTGCCCAGATCTATCGCCGGTGATGGTCTTCTGCCACCGAGCAGATCGGATGAGCCTCGTGGGAGCCATGTGGCCACCAAGCAGGCAAGAGCCGTCTGGCCAGCGAGCCCCAGGCAGGGGGCACTGGGCACCAAGCTCCAAGGAGCCAAGCCGTGCCGGGACAGATGCTGTGTAATGCACAGCTCAGGCAAAAGAAAGTATTCTGTCACTTCTGGGACAGCAGGGTGTTTTGTTTGTTTTCCTGACCATTGCGCTCTTTGAGAAATTATTCCGTTTTCTCAGGCTGACTCAGAACAAAGAAGAGGAATAAGATCTTCCTTCAAAACAGCAGTTTTCTGCTCAGCTTCAGCTGCAGAAAGAGGAAGTCTCAATACCCTGGGACAACAGCCTGCTGCTCTTTGGAGGAGTTTATGGATAACCCTGACTCTTGCAAACCTTCTGTTCGTCTGTCCCTAGATAGCTGCAGCCCCCAAGTGATGTCCAGCACAAGCATCTGCCCCAGACTCTGTCCCTTTAAGTAACCCCAGCCCGATATATCTTAACACATAAAATGCTGAGCATGAACCAGTCCAATGGAAAGATACTGCGAGAAGGACCACTAGATACCATTTTTGGGGATCCATCCAGCTGCCAAATGTGGAAGGGCTTTGCATTTTGTCCCTGCAGGCCCCTGATGCACTAAGCCTCAGGGCCAAAGCATCTGCATCTGCCTTAAAGCAGACGGGATGCCTGACACAGGAGTGAGCCTGCACACCAGGATGCACACGCTGCCTAGCCCAAAGACGAGCCAAAGCCCCAGCAGGCTGTTGACCCTTTCTCTTTGCAGACTCAGGGCTTTTACCACCCACCCGGCACCGCCAAGCTGTAGAAGTCAAAGGGGATGTGCTGCCGTGCGTGGCCTTGCCTTGTGTCCTCCCCCGGCTCCAACACACGCGGCGTGTGCTGCAGCTGGCCTGCACAGCTGTGGGGATCTGGCAAGCAGCTGGCTGCCTCGGCACTTGTCAGGGAGCAGAGCTGAGCAGGGATCCCCTTTGCTCCGGGGGGCTCTGGAGCAGCTGCTTGCCCCAGCACGGTGCGTGCCGCAGGTCCTTGATGGGGTTGGTTCCTCCGTTCTGTGTGGGAAAGCGGGGAAAGGTGAACCTGCCCACATTTCTACATCCACAGCACAACAGGTTTCACCTGGGCTCTGCCCTACATTGCAGCCAGACCCCTCCTCGGCCTTCCGTAGCTAGGAGGGGAGATGAATGCAGGGGTGGGAATACATGCAAAGTGTTTATTGGGAAGACTGAGCACTGCTAACATCCCTGCTGATCCCAGAGCACGTGCCAGCAGCCACAGATAGAAGCCCCAGATCCTGACAGCCCCAGCTTGCCGTGTTTTGGTATTTCTAAGCAGGGCAAGTGCAGCATGGCAGTGGTGGGGGCTTCTCCAGGCTCTCCCCACGCCTGCCAGCAGTCTCTGCTGAGGAGGGCAAGGGTCCCTTCGCTCGGGGCCGCCGGTTTTCCTCTTGCTTGGCCCAGTCTGTCCCTCCCCAGCAGGCACAGAGCCAGAGTACCATCACCTCCAGCCGGCAGTTTTACTGGCTGACACTATAAATGTAGTGTGCTCTCATGGATTTGATGCTGTTTTTATGAACTTGGAGCTCAGCGCGGCTGTTTAGTTTGAGATGAGCGAGGAATGTATTAATAGTTGGGTAAAGCGCACTCCGAGCTTCTAATCTGACCGAGCTGTTTGCTTTAGGGAAAAAACACTTCACTTTTTCCATTCATTACTATTCTTTGTTAGTGGCTCAAACACCCGCCCACAGCACACCGGAGAACGCTTTAACCCCTCTCCCACTGCACCCCAGCCACCCACAGTGTCACAGGGAGAGGAGCGAGCACTTGGCAAGGAGCATCACCAAGTCTCTTCCCCCACCCCAGCCCGTGCTGAAACCCACAGGCAGGAACCCCAACCCACGCTTGCAGGGGGAGCAGTGACAGCTTAGCTGGGTGCATGGAGCAAAGATGCTGCTTTGCAAGCACGTGGCAGCTGGCGCTGCACCCACAGGTCCTCAGCAGCAGTCAGGGTCTCACCCACAGCCCACCCA
>NW_009692977.1:53561-54828 GCF_000703405.1 Apaloderma vittatum | reverse complement strand
GACCAGCTGTGTCCACTCCGCTGGTGGCCAGACCAGGCTCACCATCCTCACTGGTGTCACAACCTGGCAGCTGCCCTGTACTGCCACTGATGAAGAGAAAGTAGAACACGTTCACCAAACAGTCTCTTTTTTAATTAGACAGAACACGCTGTGTGCTGGGGGCTTGTCCTCCTGCCTGCCCGCTCTGCCTGGACTCCAGCAATTGATTTACGTTCAGATGAGGATCTCAGCAGCGTCCTGCTAAGTCTCTTATCCAGCATGAACTTTCCATAAGCAAGGCTCTATTTTTAACTCTGCAAGGCCTAGGAGTTGCGGAGAGGCAGGGGTGGCAAGGAAGTTGCTCTGCACAGCCTCCAACTGGGCAGAGTGACCCCCAGGGATCTTTGGGCTTGTCAGAAGAACCCGCACGAGGAGACTGTCCTGGGCACCGCCGTGCTCTCCCAAGTGCCAGCACGGTGGGAAAGCAACGGCCACGTGGGACACGGGCTCAGCTAACGTGGAGGGGTCAGTGCAGGAGCAGGCTCTGGAAGAGACTGTTCTAGTGGAGGAATGAACCAGGGTGAAACCAGGAGAAGCAGAGTAAATCCCACAGCCGGCAGCCTCAGCGCAGCCCAGGGCAGGAGTCAGTGAGCCAGCCCTGGGGCAAGGCAGCGTGAAGGCATGGGCAGTCCCTCACAGGGGTGGGGAGACATCTCTCCAGGACTAGACCAAGGGAGGAATGGGAATCTGAGTGGCGAGGAAAGAGCTGGCACAAGCACACCAGTGATGTGGAGGACAGCTTGAAGGCACAACCTGCTGCGTTGGCAAACTTGATCGCACTCAGGCACACCCTGGTTGCTGCACCTGCTCCCAGGCACACGGGCACGAGTGGGCTCTGACCCAGCCAGATCTCCACAGCTGTGGGGCAGGAGGGCAATGAAGCCAGCTCAAGCCCTAGGACCACATGCCACAACATGCCCCTGAAGCAGGTTGGCCCAGGGCTGCAGGTATCTGGTAGAAGCTACTTTTTTTCGTGATGGGGCAGATGTGGAGGCAGGCAGTGGGGTGCTCTCCTGTTGGCCACCATTGAGGGGAGATCCCATGGTGGGAGCTTTGCATTCATCCCAGAGCTAGCAGGGCAGGACTGGGGGGGATCTCAGCCTCATGCCACGGTGTGTCTGTTCCCACTTGGATGTGGGTAACAGACCTGTCCAGTACTTGCGATACAACAGTCTGATGCCATTGCTGATGACCCAGCGGGTGCCAGCAGCCCGTTCTGTGGGGTACA
>NW_009692977.1:50461-53441 GCF_000703405.1 Apaloderma vittatum | reverse complement strand
GCACCTCCACTGCCGGCATGCAGGACCAGAGCTCGGCCACCATGAGCACCCAGTGTTGCAGCTTCCCAGCCCCGCTTGTTTATTATGATATTTTGAAAGAAAAGCACAAAGGTTAGTGGAGCCACGCAGGGCGCTGTAAATCACGGTGAAGGGACGGCACGCCGTGGAGGCGCTTCCAGAGGAGAGCAGCCCACACACCAGCCGGGGAAGCGGAGCGGCTCTTCCGGCCACAGCAACACACACAGGAGGGCCACGTGTCCATCGCGGTCCAAACAAGCCTGGGTCAGTGCTTGTAGGAGGAAGGTGATGGTGTGGGGCCAGCAAGAGCCCCAGCAGTGGCCACTAGTATGGGGGTGCTGCCAGGGCTGGGATGAGAGCTGAGCTGCAGACAGAGATCACACCATCTCCCTGGGTAATAACAGCTCTCCAAACCCCTCCCTGGCACAGACGGGCCAGGATCTCACCAAGACAGGGACAGAAGGACAGCAGAGACCCTCTCCCTGCAATGGCACGAGAAGTGGTGGAGCCCCTTGGCCCCTGCCCTAGGGACAGCCACGTTCTTGGTGGCCCTGGGTCTCAGCAAGGACACCAGCACCCTGTTCAGGTCATCCTCCCCAGACCCAAAGCCTCTTTCCCTCTCTATTTACTCAAACCTGTGAACCACCGCCTGATCAACGATATATCCCACTACAGCAAACTTCTATTTTCCATGCACACTTGATTTTCACACAGTCACAACCCCACAATTAGCCTCGGCAGCCTGTTCCCAAGCACTCTGTCCCATCCAATTTTAAATTACTCCAGCAATAGAGCGCTTGCATTGTCCCCTGGGAAACCACTCTGCTCCCATAGATCTTGCTGCCTGGAAGACAGGATTTTGCTGATATCCAGCCCACATTTTCCTCCAGTTAAATTCACTGTGGGGCTCTCAGCTGTAATGCCACAGGCAGTAACAGCTTCTCTACTTCCATGGTTCTGTGAGCATTTGCCTATTTGCAGTGACCTTTCTGGTCAGCTCTTTTCCCCACTTTTAGTTCTTCTGCCCTTTAGGCTTGTCAGCCTCTCATCATTTTGTTTAGCTTTGCGCAAGAGACGGGATCTCAGCGGAGCTGTACAGAGAATTCCTACAAATGCTTTCCAAATCCATGTCAGGGTCCCCCTTCACCAGCCTTACAGCCCAGACCAGTGTTTGATTGGGAAGTGCTGGCCTCACTTGCTGAGTGGAGCTTGAACCATGATGCTCTCACATCTCTAAAGGAGGATGTTTGCTTCCCCAAGTCACACAGACGAGCACCTTCCCATCCCCTCTTTCACGCCGACTGTTGGTAATTTTTCCTTGCAAAGTAAACCTTGCGTTATTGTTGAGACAGAGAGAAAAGTAAGAGTTAATACTGGGTTTAGCACAACAGGAAGAGTCGCTGGTTTACACATGGGCACAGGTCAGTTCAAGACTTCCTTGTCTCTAATTTACGGTGGGGATTAATGACTTATATCCTGACAAATCAGTTGTAGTAAAAGTGACTGCAGGAAGGCAAGCACAAGAACACTGAATTTCCACCCATCAGAAATGTCAGCACTGAGAATTTTTTTTCTGATTCTCATTAAATTAATGTGTAAAACTCTCGACTTTCACTGGGTTAAAACTTTTTAAAGCAACTTTCATACCACCTGATTATTATACCAACGGTAACAAAACGATGCCTGGTATATAACAATGTCTAATGGCATACTATAGGAACAAAAAAACTTGAAACATAAGAACAAAACTAATTTACTTAAAGAAACAGTATTTTTGCATTGGAGTTCTTCTAACATATCCATTGTGCATATAAAGCATGAAAACCTCAATGATGCATTTAGACATTTTCCCAACAATAATGAGCATGGAAACCAAGCCGTTTCTATGGGCTCTCCACGGCAGCACCCAAGAGAAAATGCTCAACCCAAAACTCCTACGTGAGGAGCCGGGTGAGGAGCCCTGACACTAAGAACCACTTGGAGCTGAGCACCCCTCAGTCCTCCCCAGCCACATGCACAAATCCTTCCTTACCCAATTTTCCTAGAAATCTTCCAGGAGAAAAAGATACACCTTGAAGGGGGAAAAAATTAGAAAATCTTAGCCCCAGTTCCCAGTATATTTAATTGGAAAATTTATTTTTTCAGGTCTTTTCTCTCTTTTGAGTTTGGTACTGGTTTGTGGTTTGTTTTTCTCTTGGTTTGTTTTGTTTTCCCTCATTTTTCTTGGAAACACACGGCCAGGCCTTGGGAAAGATAAGGAAGCCAAGCACTCCCCCGCCAGCACACCATCGTTACGCCCTGGTGTGCCCAGGATGTTCCAGGAACCGAGAGGTGCCAGAGCAGGTGCAGGGCAAGGAGCGGGGCGGTGGGTGAGGTGTCAGCAGCTCCCCCTGAGCGATGGACACAGACCCAGTAAGCAGCTTGCCAGCCCCCTGCCTGTCGGGAGGCACAGAGCCCGGCTCTCGCTGCGTTTCTACTGGCACGCTTCACCTCTAATTTGGGAAAAAAAATCTGGCATCCCACCCTCGCAGGGCTGCCAAGGGCTGCTCGAGATAATCTCTTTAAATAGAACGACGCGAAGTCTCCACTCTGCTGATGTCATGGGCAAAATTGCCGCTGGATTCAGCGAGACCCCCGGGCCACCCGTGGCCATCCCAGGATGAAGGGGACAAGCCTGACCGCCCACCGCTGCCCGGCCTGCGGTGCTGCGCCTGCACGCCCACCCTCGCAGGGCTGCCAAGGGCTGCTCGAGATAATCTCTTTAAATAGAACGACGCGAAGTCTCCACTCTGCTGATGTCATGGGCAAAATTGCCGCTGGATTCAGCGAGACCCCCGGGCCACCCGTGGCCATCCCAGGATGAAGGGGACAAGCCTGACCGCCCACCGCTGCCCGGCCTGCGGTGCTGCGCCTGCACGTGTCAGACAGGGAAAGTGATGGCAGGTCGGTGCCCACGGTCCCC
>NW_009692977.1:47706-50450 GCF_000703405.1 Apaloderma vittatum | reverse complement strand
TCCACGTGTGTGGCAGTGGCTGTCCACGCTGGGTGGGATTTCATCCCAGGTGAGTGGTGTTGTAGGACACTCTGACTGACTGAGATTATCTTCCCAATCTGACAGTTTCCGTGTGGCAAATGACACTGGTGTCACCCCCCTGACAAACTGCTTCCCATCCTCCCTACGTGTGACAGTGACACTGGAGACAACGAACTGTTCCTGCAGCACTTCTGCTGAGATGCCCGTATGTCTTGGCCACAGGGGGTTACTGGGGGACTCCAGGAGCAGCCATGCTCATGGTATCATCCTTTCAGACACAGAGGGATGTTCCTGTGGGTCATAGTCACTCCCCTGACAGCCAAGTGCTGCCTCCGTGGTCCTCTGGCACACTTGTGACATGGCCAGTTGACAAAGAAAAGGGATCAGGGCCACTCTCAGTTCAAGGGCCACCAGGCATTGCTCCCTGTCCTGTAGGACCATCTGGAGAAGGAGTAAAGATCTTCTGCTCATAACCCTGACCTGAGTTTTGCGGTTGCAGGCTGGAGGACACCTCAAAGTACGAGAAGTTCAGTGCCCACAGCTGCAGCACAAGTCAAACAGCCTGATCTGCGGGTTTATCCTGCTCTGTCTGCGCCCTGGCCCCAACCTCAACCTTTTCTAAAACCTCCCAACTTGTTCCTCACGGTGAGCCAGCTCCCAGCCCTGCCAGGTCATCCCGTGACCCTGTGTGAGCTCGGCCCGGTCCTCAGGAACAAACTCTGAAGCTGCTTCACAGCCTTTTTCTTACTTCTCACGGAAAGTTTTGATTCCCAGGAAATGATTTCAGACCTCCAGCTTTTATGCCCAAGCAAGCTGCCCTTGGCCACAGAGTCTTGTGGGTGACGCTGGCTGGTGGGGACAGCCCTTGAAGGCAGATGATGATGGGGACAGGGGAAGTCAAAGCATTTCAGCTGCTGGGAGACGTGTGCTGAGAGGCCAAACTGCAGCACCAGCCCATTCACATCTTGATCAAAAATTAGAAAGCTTTAATGGAAAACCAATTATTTCTGCAAAACATGTTCGCTTTGCATGCAAGGGGTTTTTTTTCTACTCTCCCTCAGTTCCCTCCTATGAAATGGGGTAAGAGCTCCTGCCTCTCCCGCCTGTTCTCATGAGACAGACTCCCAAGGCAGGGCTCATCTCTCTCTGGGGGCTGGTTCCCAGGGCGCGACATCGCTCAGGCTGTGCTCACACTAACAGCATCAGAAATGATGACATCCCCTCAGGCTGAGGAGTTCTGAAGGCAGCGCCACACCAGTGGTTTCTTGATTTAATATGGCTCATGCAGTGACAGACAGGTGCCTCCAGAACTGATAAAATACGTTTTCACATAAACACACACATGCATGCTTGCACACACAGACACACACGTGAGTGAGTTAAGTAGCCAGGGGAACCCCTTGCTGCAAGCTAACTTGAGCTCTGTGTAGATGGAAGAGGTTATGCTGCTTCCGACCCCATTCGAGGAACACTACTGAAAATAAAAGGTAGTAGTGCAATAAATCAGTGTCTACGCTGCACGGAGAGTGAGTAAATACTTGGCAGAGTATCATGGTGTCACTGTGTATTACAGGGATTTCCAGGCCTTTCTCTGAGCTAGTGATCAGAGACAGCAGGAAACGGGGCTCCTCGTCGTGCTAGTGAGCAAATTACCCCTGGATCCTGTCTACCGCTCCCAACCAGAAGAAAAGTCAGAGCAAAGGGATGTTTTTGCAGAGATCTAAATGTTAGGTAATGGCTAGTGGGTTGTCTCTGCATCAGTAACATCAGGGGCTCCCCTGAAAATGCCTTCCAGGTAGAATGAAGGTGTGATCCTGAGGTCATCAGCTGCTAGGAGGTCCCTGTGCTTCCAGGGCTGTGGTGATGTCCTTTCCATGGATATGTAAAGTCTGTAGCAACTGGGTATGGTCCTGTGGGGCCAGGCACCTCCCACAGCAGTGCCACAAGTGCAGAGGTCCTTTCCTTTCTGCAAGACCTGGGTGCCCTGTAATCAGTGGATGCAGGATCTGGCCCCTCCTGACTCTCTTCTTGGCTGATCTGTGCTGTGATAAGGTGACAGAGATCGCCCTGTCTCCCGCAGCCTGCTCTGGACCTGTCCTTCCCTGCAGAGGCCAGGGGCTGGGCTGTTGGTGCTGTGTCAGGTCCACCCTATTTCCTAGGGACAGCCAGGGCAGGTAAGGGGTTGTCCCCACGGGCTGTCCTTCAGCCTCGCAGCCACGAATGAGTTGCACCAGCTCTTGAGAAAGGGTCCTTGTTGCGAGAGCCAGGCTGGGCCGGGATGCTCTTTGCAGGCAGGGGAGGGCTGAACGCGCGGCTGTGGCCAGAGGAGCAGGCCGGGCTGGGACATGGAGAGCTGTGTGCAGGAGCTGCTGAGGAAGGGATGTGTTTCCTAGGCTGACTCTAGGGGTCATCAGCCTTCAGCTTTTACATACACAACTCGTCAACTCACTTATTCAAGCCCTCTGAAGGCAGCTGTCCCCAAGGGCCACCAAGAGACCTAGACAGCCGGTGGATAAACAAAGACTGTGTTTTGCTGAAGGATGCAAGTCCAAATCCAGCTTTTCCGAGCAGGAAGGGTTCCCCACCGCAGCGGCATGATGCAGGCTGAGGCAGGCAACAGGCACTGGACCTTCCTGGGAGGAAACCACCCATAAATTCTGCTCAGTGGACAGAAACCAGCCCTGAAAGGAGCCAGACCTGGTAGCATGACAGGCTTTCAGAGG
>NW_009692977.1:35449-47675 GCF_000703405.1 Apaloderma vittatum | reverse complement strand
GAGCTGCCTCTGGCTGGTGGTGACCCAGCCTTGCTGGGTGGAAAGGTCTAGCAGCCTCATCTCATCCTTCCCCAGCTGAGTTAATAAACTGCCTCCAAATGCCGGCTTCAACAGTTACAACAACTTCGGCACAGGGGCTGTTTCCTCGATCTGCAAGGGGAAGATGAGCAGGGATTTGCAACAATGAATCAACTGGCAGTTCCTCTCTGTGTGGTAACTAATTAAACCAGACCTTCAGATTTTCTGAAGCAGTGGCTGTAGCTGTCCTCCAGCATCCCAGGAGAAGCAGCTCCTTCTGAGGGTGCTGATAAGCCCAGCTCGTGGAAAAGGAAAGGCTTTGACCAAGTGCCACACACTATGAGTTAAAAAGCACCTGGAAAGGACTCACACACGCCAGCCCAGACTGTCCTGCTGCTACTTCCCGGTGAGCTTTGCCCAGGAGTGACTCCAGCAGAGGTGAGGCTGCAAGCAGAGCACACAGCGACTCCGCACCGGGTGCTGCTCCGTGCCCAGCCGGCCTGCAGGGCTCTCTGCTCCCCTCCAGAGCTCTGCACAAGGGTCTGGAGTGGAGGCTTCCATGCAGCGCGGAACTACAAACCACGTTAGGACAGACCCCTGCCTTCAAGGTGTGGGCAGAGCACGACTTCCCAGAGAGAGGCCAAAGCAAAGAGCCCCAAGCTGCCTGAAACCAAGTGCGTCAGCAGTGTTATGTCAGTCTCTTCGGCTAAGTGGAAATGGTCCCATGGGATGTTTAGATTATGCTGTACTAGTGTTTCTGGCTAGAAAGCCTTTTGACCAGCCTCTTAGAAGAACCGTCCTTGGTATGTGGCAGGAGAACATGCCCAGGGCTATCCAGAGCAACAGAAAACCAAGACACAGGAATGCAGCCCAGCCCCTGGCATGGGTGGGCAGGACTGCCAAGAAGCGAGGGGAAGTGGTGCAAAGGACAAGGAGGAGAAAGGCTGGAGCAGGGGTGGCAGTGGCCACAGTACCCCGAGGTCCCATACCCCTTACACCGAAATCCCAGCACTGTGGCCGCACTGGGATTCAGGCACCAGCAGCAAAAACACGCAGAGAGCAAAGGGAAGGCAGGGAGCTGGAAAATACTGGGGAAGGGGACAGCATGGAGCGAGGTGTTGTTAACTGGGTGCTAACCTGTTGCTCCAGTCTGGCCAGATGCAGTCTGTCCCCTCACTCCTGCAACAGTGACACATGGCTCCCAGGCAAAAGGGGAGTGTCTGCCACAGGAGGTCCCCACGGGGAGGCCAGAGCGGGGGTACGGGCTCAGCAAGGTACCGCCTCGAGCCCCTAGTGCGAGCTGCTGGCGTGGGGTCCGGGTAGGGTCGCAGGGCAGTGCGAGGGGACCCTGGATGGGACCTGTGCTTTCAAGGAGGGAGGCTACTCATTGGCACACCAGCGTGCTGCCAACTTACCCAGCTTCCATCGTGGTTGTTTCAGGAGGAGACAGGGAGGACCTGTTCCATGACTGGGTGCTGGCCCATGTGGGGGCACACTGGCTGTGCTGGCCCCCTCCCCGCTCTGCTCCAGAGGCACAGCAAGCGAGGTGTGCACGCTTGTGATTTGAGCTGGCAGGGTCATAATCCCATTTCAAAGAAAATTCTGCCAGTTGGAGTTTTGATTTTGCCTCTAACCAGGATGAAAACAATAAATTTTCAACTGGCCAGTCACGTGTAATTTGAAAAATCGCACTAGGGCCAACTGAAGTAATTTGGTTTGGTTTTTTTTTTTATTTTACTTCTTATTTTATGAGGTATACTGGAATAATAAAGTCAGTAGGATATAGAAACAAAAAGTCAAAACAAAAAATCGGAGCGTTTCACCAGCTAATGTAAAAGCCAAACATCTTGACATCAGCAGAATGTTTCATTTCGATGGTTTTTCTAAACAAATTTAGTTCCTATGGAAAGTTTCCATTGAGATGAATTGGCAGAAGTGTGACCAGCCCTCCTGGCAGGGCACAGGCTGTCTCTGCGGTTATGCACATCCTTGTGCACAGAGGAATGGTACACAACCCACCTCTGAGCACACACAGGCACCCACATGCCTTCTCCAGCATGTTCCTCAAATTCATCACCTAGAAATCCCTGCGTGCCTGTTATGGAGTTGAACTTGAGCAGCTTTACATCCAGCTATCTGCCTCATACTTGCTGTTATCTGGTGAATATGGAGCCACTGAGCCATAAATCACCTTCAGCTGGATCACTGAAAACTGGAGCAGGATCTCGGGGGACATTGTTCATCTGCCATTGATGTTTACCAGGTCCTGCTCATGGGAAGACATCTCTGCACAGAAATGAGCATGTAGGCTTTCTAGCTCACTCCCTGTCAAACCAGTGCTTCCAGTCTAAGCTGGGCAGAAGGTCAGATAGCCTCCCAGGTTATGCAACTCCACCTAGCACGGTTATTGAGCCAGTCAGTATAGCACACTGCTGGGTGTATGTGTTGGTTTAGATGCCTCCCATGTGGTGGCAACCTCTGCTCTGCCTGAATAACAACCATCTGGCACCCCTGGACCTGGGCAGAGAGTTCACAGATTTCACCTACATGAAGCCTTGGAGAAAGACAGTTTCCACTTCCAATCCACCACAGAGGAGACAGCAGTGCCCCATGTGGCACGGCCAGGTGGCTTTGGTCTTCTGCAGGATCCTACTGTCTCCAAGCACGTGAACAGAAGTCTGCTACTCAGGGCTGCCAAAGCCATGACCATCCCTCCCCATGACCTGCATTGGACACCAGGGCAGGGGAAGGCTCTGCTTCCTCCTCAAGCCCTGGCTGTCCTTCTGTGGGCATCTACCTGCCAGCTCAGGTGTCCCCATTCGCCGTGACTGGCTCCAGTGCCTGCCACCCTGACCAGAACTGAGATCTCAAGCTGAAACCAGAATTCCCCAGGAATGGATGAGCCTCCCTGCTGAGGGTGAGACATCTCTGCACGGTGGTGGTCTTGCAGACATCACAGGGCACACAATGTGCTGAGAGCTCTGAGAGCCACCAAGCTGCTCCCTCACCTTGACTGCAAAGCCGGTGGGAGCCCATCTGCAAGTGCGGCGCTCATGGCAGGAGCTGGGCAGTGGGAGCCTCACCATTCCAACAAAACCTCTAAAAGCGTCAGAGAACGGTCCCACCCCACACCAGGATTAACCCAAAACCTCAAGCGATTTCCATGAAAAACCAAAGACACTCCCAAACGGCATGAAAACAGCTGGAGTGTGGGAAGGAGGACCAAGGTCTTCTCCAGCAGAGGGGAACTTGGCTGGAAGTCCCTCAGGCCCCAGCTGAGCGCTTGAACCGCCAGGCCAGCGGGTTGTACCGCCTGTCCCACTGCGACTTTCCACAGTATAAATAAAGGAATAATCACTTGAACATGAGCCCAAGTCAGTACCTTAATGAGCAGACTGCAATCCAACTTTCCCTTCGACTTAATGGATATGAATTAGCCGCACACAATTGAGTAGCTCCAGCAAGACAAGAGAGGCATGTGCTTGTCCTGGAGTGTAAGGAGCGCTGTGCTCTGCTGGGACACAGGGAACTGGGGTCAAAGTCTCTAGTTCGCTGTCTTCCCACCTCCCATCTGTGTCCTGACTGGAAGGTGATCAGTGATTGCAGGGTGGTCTGCCTCGGTCTTAACGAGACGTTCTGTCCCAAATTCCTGTGACCTTTCCAGATAAGATTTTAACTCAAAGTGCCGCATTCCTATACAGCATTTTCCTTTAGATTAATCAACTCTTCCATTTTTTCCGCCCAAGAAAACTCTGTTGCAATGGAAAAATCCCAGCTGATGTAGAGGTGAGGTTGCTGCTAGCAAACAGGCTTGGTGCCATGGCTGTAGGCTGGATCGCTTGGGTGGGCGGGCACAACAGCATTGCATTGCTTTGGCACACAGGGAGAGACAGGTCTTTATCTCCTGCATCAGCCAAGCTGGTTCCCAGGAGAGCTGAGACATTAGGTGGCCTTCCTCTGCTGTGAAGCAGGCAGGTGAATTCACAAGGGGTATGTGGCCCAGAGCAGGACGAGCAACTCTCCATGGGCAGAGCCGGTGTGGTTGTCCCTGCACCCTGCCATAGCCTCCCGCACAGCTGGGAGCTGAACGATGTGCTCAGGCAGGACTCCATCTGAGGATGTGATGGGGACTTTGGGGAGTGGGGATGGGCTGCTTCTCTCACGCTGGGGAGAGCGCAGCCTCCCAAGAGCATCCATGCCAAGAGTTCATGATGCTCTCCAGATGCTCCCTCTTCTGCTCACAAAGGCAGAGATTGACACAATAAACAAACTATTTGCAAAATTCCTCAGCGAGGGCAAAAAACCCCACATTAAATGGAAACATCGATACCCCCTGAAAGAGTGCAGGAGGGGGGAGCATTCCCAGGACCTGATGTTATACCAGTGGGTATAGAAATGGAAAGATGCATAGGACTGGATTTTCTAGCAGGGCAATTCACCAGAGAGTGTGAAGTTGCCAGTCCACAGTCCCCAGACAATGTATTGACTTGTTCAGAGAAGGGGGAAGCAACATGTGTGCACTCCACGGGGCAAGCTGGGGGGTGATTGTGCAGAAGGGAGCACAGACACGTTCCTCACCCATCGCCCCACAGCACTCCTAAAACCATCTTATCTTGGCTTCTCCTCCCAGACTCTGTCCCCTGCGCCGGGGAGCACCGGGTGTCATGAGCACATTGACCACGTCATGAGAAGGCTCTGGCTGCCCAGTTTGGTGTTAGGCAATTTTATGGAAAGCCTTGTGTCCTGAAAACTCATGAGTATGGGAGAATTTTCTCTAAAACTAAGTTGCTTGCTTTCTGAATTTCAAAAATGGCTCAAAATCACACCTTTAAAAGGCTTGCACCCAACAAATCAAAGCAGAATCCCAAAACAGATTATTTGAATCCTCTTTTAAAAGCCAAGGTCTGTTTTGGGTTTAAATCAGTGTTTTCCAGCATACATGGAAGACGGGGACCATGGTTCCTTTGTGAGATCTATTCCACTCTCCTTTTGCCCACTGCATTGTGCCACCAGACTGGGTCTGGTTCCATGGAACCCTTGCTCCTGGCAGCATTGTCCTACCCATAAACATCCTAAAATATGATTAATCAAGAAGGACAGTCCAGCTTGTCTGACTGCAGATGAGAATCGGACCCTGTTTCTCTGGCCCCGTGGTACCAGTCTGTTGGTACCGTATCATGGCAACATGAGTGCTGGTTCACTGTAGCCCACCCATGGGGATTGTCCAAGGTCAGCACAACCGGTGTGACCTGCTGTGTCTGTGATGGCCCAGCCCCAAACCTCTGCTGCTTTTTCTATGAAACACAGCATCGTCACTGACCGAGGATTCATGGGATGTGGCAGACACCCACTCTATTCAAATCCAGTCCCTGCTATGATGAGCTTTGTGGCACCAGTTATCTTTTCGTTCCTCATTTCTTTTCTTTAGAAGCTTTTCTGCTATCTCCCTGCTTGGATGGCTAGAAAACACCTTCTACTCTTCCGTGTTCATTGTAAGATTGTCTTGTGACAGCAATGTCCTACAGTTTCAGTAGCTCTCTCTCCAGCTGGACCTTATCCCCTTCTGTGTTCATATTCTGGAGTCATAACACCTCTAAACCTTTGCTCTGGGTTGTCTTAACAAGACAAGGCATTGAGTCCCACCCGGAGTGACTCTATCCCTCACATTTCTAACCTTGTGTTCAGCACAGACTTCTCCAGCAAGCTTCCACTTTTTAGGAAAAAAAAAATTATTTAAAGTAACTTAAAGGTATAGGATTTTAATGCTTTTTTTGAAAGATTCCACCAATTACTTCTCTTCAAACGGAAACTCATCTTTTCAAGATCATGCCCATTTTGTCTCCTCTAGCAAGACCCACTAACTACTGCCCTGTCCAGACTGCTGTCATCAGCTGGTAGAGTCAGGAGAAGAAGCAGATTTGAGCACTTTGATTAAGACACAGCAGCGAACTCCTGCCGCAAGCCAGTCACTGGTGTTCAGGTTCACTGTTTCTCTAGAGCATCTGCTATGACTGCAGCGACCAGCAAACCCCACCACAGTTGTTCCCAGGCAAACCACGCACAACGATGCACACACCACCAAGAGACCCTTCTCCAGCCACCTGGTGTCAGGCGGGAGGTGGAGGAACCCCACGGAGAGATCCTTTCCTTGTGCTGAGGTGGACAGCAGTGCCTCATCGGCTTTACAGAACCAAAGTGCTGGTGACAACAGCCTTCAGCTATAGCCGCTTCAGAGCCACAGAACAGCCTCGCTGCAAGTGTGGCCTATGGAGGAACAGCTCCAAGAATGATTCAGAACAGAGTTTGCCTGATCCTGCCCCCACCCCCACCAAGATCCAGTTTTCACACGACTTAGGTGGGCCACGACTGCAACTCGCGTCCAGCAGCTGCTCCACTTCTTGTATCAGATAAAGCACCAAGGACGCGTGTCCAGGACTCGCTAACAAGCAAAATGTGGAGCATGTGCGAGCGGGAAAGAGGAGAAATGCTTTGGGTTTGCTGCAAATTCCAACAGCTTCGCGGAGGCAGGAAAGTCTTTCCTGAAGTTATTTCTGTCTTTCCGTTCATTGCAAGGGGGGAAATGGCATTGTAATTTCTAACCAAGATTTCACTATACTGTTGCCTCTTCCTGATTTACCAGCCTCAAATCCCAGTGGAAATGCCTTAGTTGGTCAGGGCCAACTTTTACTTTGGCAGTTCAGGAGGAAAAATCACAAATGTCTGTGAAAGTCACCAAAATATTCCCTAAGTTTTCATCACTTGAATGAATAAAAAAGAATCAAAAGCAGAGAAGAGAAGGGGGAGGACTGGAAGGGGTGCAGAGAGCAAACAAACATCGTTTAGAAAAGCATGCTGTTATTCCTGGAAGTTGGTTTGTGGAAACACAATTTACAACGCCTATGAAAAGTCTGGCTATTCATACCATTCCCCTTTGGAGCTGGTAACCACCATGGCAAACTCTCCTTTTGCGCAGTTACATAGCGTGATCTCCAAACCCAAACAGCTTCACCTATCCCAAAGTGCTGGATTTCCATCTACGTTGCTTGGGTAAATGAGCTGCATTTTACACAAAGGGTAAAACTTGGCACCATAAACGAGGCCAGTATAGAAAATTGCATTTAACTTGTTTGCCCTTCCCCCTTTCTGCAAAAGCAAAATATTTTGTAGTTTGTTTCCAATTTGTTTTCTACAAACCAGAAAGGAATGCCTGCTGGTCACACAGGGGGATTTGGAAGGGGGGAGAATCAAAGAGCAACCAGTGAGAAACATTTTTTAATTTATTTTTTTTTTAAAAGGCCTCAAGGTAAATAGTTTTTAAATTGTATTCCTCACCAAAAAAAGTAATATTGGGGAGACATAGGAAGTTGCTTTTGATTTTTGTCATGAAACAACCCAGTGATGCTCAGCACAGGGCTACCTTTCCTGTGCCCCCAGGCAGGCAGAAGAGCTTGGGTGATGTCCAAAGCTCTGTGCATCCTCCAACTCACTGGATGCATCATCACTGACACCGAGACTCCTTCTGGCTCAGTCCCTCTTCCAGCCAAGTGACAGATGATGCTGTCAAGGTCCAGTCCCTCCTCCAAAAGTTTCTCTGGCATGGGATCATGCAGCCAGCATGATGGGCAGTTGACTCCAGACTTCAGGGTTGTCTCCCCCTTCCTATGGCCACATCCTGGTCTCACTCCCTCGGTGGCTGAGAGCTTAAATGGAGACAATGGAGCTTCTCCAACTGCCCTGCACTGGGTGCCCTGTCCGTCTTCATCTATAACAGCTATTTCTGGAACCTCACACTTGATCAGTCCAGCACTTTAAGAGATGCTCCAATCTCTTGGAAACCAAACCACTTTGATTTGGTTGTAGATCAAATACCAGAAAAGACCCATTTCTTCTAGTGTAATCGAGTGAGAAATTCCCTTGGCTACCTTATCTGGGCAAGCAGGGAAGTGAGGCATTACCCGTGGGGAAGCAGAGCACGGAATTTGGCTTTACCTTCTAACATATCCTAACAGTCCATGAAACAAATCCAAAGGGCTTTGAACTCAAATGTATCTGTCTTTTCCATCCTCTGTGTCCCTTTCTTACTCATTGGAGGAGAAAAAATCCCCCTGAATGACCTCTGCTGGATGAACAAAGTGGAGAGTAAAGCTCAGCTCCTGCTGAGTAAGGGGAGATGGTCTGTGGGGAGGGGGTCACATTGGGGCTTTGCTCAGCCCTTGCTGCTTGGGACACGTCAGGAAAGCACGTCAGTGAGGCTTTATACACCCTGGGAGACCTCATCCCTTGGTGAACCAGGAGCCAGGTTCTCCCACATTCAGAAGGTCTCAGTCACACTCCCATGGGCACGAGGAGCAGTGAGGGCTTGCCGGGCTCACCATTGCTCCTCTGCTGTCCTTTTAAAATACATGCCAGGACATTCATGTTCCTGAACACGGACTCATACTATTTAGGGACTCTGCAAAGCAAGTAAAGTGCCTATTACAAAATAACTATTTAGAAAAAATACTGCAGAAAAATCTAGAGAAAGCTATGTGTTTTAACATGGTCTGTTTACAGTGCATCATTACTGGTCTGTCTAGAACTGTGCTGTAACACAGCAAAAATGCATCTGCATTCCTTCGGTGCAAAAATACTCATGTACAGACATCACAACAGTATGACAGTTATTTTCCTTTCTCCTTGGCTTTTTGTTGTGCTGTTGTTGTTTTGGGTTTGTTTGCTTTTTGGTACTCTCCCAGCTTCTAGAAGATCAACCTAATATACACTTGGCCCAGGCTACTACTGTTAGTTAAATCACTAGTAATTAGCTCTGCTGCTTAAGTGCTGGGGATGCTGGTAGCATCACTGATGCCTCTATGGCACTGTAGTCTGGGGATGCTGTCATGGAAGCTTTATGGTGTTGCAAGTCAACAATCAGCAGCAACCTGTGTTATTTCCCCTCCAGCACAGTTCATCCCTCCCTAGGGAGGGAACCTGGAGCTGAGACACCCTGTGGCTCTCCCATTGCATCCCCGATTCACCACTGCAGCCCCTTCAACCACCAGCACCAGAGTGGGAGAGGGGAAGCAGGCAAACTCTGCCCTGAATGGACGGATGAGGAGAAGCACTTATTGGCAGATGTAAGCTCAGGTATGCCAAGGAATCAGTGGAACTCTGGAAAAAGGTCTACAGGAGAGTTTTGTGTTCAGGTCATTTGCCACACTGGTTAAAGTAGATGGTGACAGTGGCAGAGAAAAGTTGCTAACATGACTTGGCTAAGACAGTTTCCCAAGCACAGACATCTCCATCTCCATCTCCATCTCCATCTCCATCTCCATCTCCAATCTCCAATCTCCATCTCCATCATCTCCATCTCCACCTCCATGGAGAGATGCACAGGTGGCTCTGTTTCTTGAAAAATAAGAGATGAGAGAACCTGGAGAACAGAAGGCTTCCCAATGTTTTCTGGCCATGAAGCTGTCTGGACAAGGGGGGCTGAGAAGAAAAGGCAGCAGAGTGCTCTTTCCTCAAGCTGCTCTCGCGCTCTGCAGCAGACCTCATGGAGACCTGTGAGCTCCTTCTGACATCCTGCACTGCCAAACTCTTCATGCCAAAGGCCTCAACTACTTCCAGCACGGTCAGAGGCAGCGGCTTAAGGTAAAACTGATTCACCCAGTCCCCTCTCTCTTGAGCTGGCTGCTGCCCATGCCCTGCTCTCGGCTATCTGCCTTCGGTGCCTGGGTAGGAGTCGAATGCCCTTCCAGGGGGGTGGCTGTGCATGTGAACAGAAGCTTGCAGGGAGTTCAGCTACATCATCCCACGTTTTCCCACTTCTTATTTCTCCTGGCTCTACATCCCTGTAACATTCACACTATTTTTTTTCCCTTCCTTTTTACTGGTTTATTGCTTCCCAGCCCGCTCTGGGTGAGCAGAGCACTTCTGGGACAGATTATTTACTAGAAGGTATTTGGTACATTGCTTTAATAATGAGAACAATTTATTTTTTTTTCAAAGCCTTACAAATATGTTTAAAATCTAAATACAATGAGGCAATGCAACATCATTTAATAGTTCCAATAATATGCCAAGCCTGAGAATGACAAGAGCTGCCAGCGGGGTGCTACAAAGCAGGGTTCAGAACCCAACCGCTTCCCAGCTAAGCAGAAACAGATTTCCAGCAGCAAGACATTTGTTAACCATTTTGCAGGCAGCAGGACGGGGTGCAGAGCGAGCCTGGTCGCCTGTGTGTCACTGCCGTTGCAAAATCCTTGGCACGGGCACACATTAGTGTCCTTGGAATTAAGGCCCTCGTGAAGACTTAAAGACTTAGTGGACTAATATACTTAAGATGGATTTTTCCAAATATTATTCTAAGTCATTCAGAGACACTGTGTCCTGGTGCTGATACGTGTGAATGAACAGAGCTCTAGGAGCATTCCAGCCGCATTTCCTACAGGACTGCACATACGAGCGGGAGATAAGACAGAGCAGTGGGGCTCAGCCCCCAGAGCTGTACTGGGAGGCTGGTGTCATCCTCCTGGTCAGAGACCCAGGGACGTGTGGTGTGCCCCAGTCCGAATCTGGCCCTGAGACCACTCGGTGCCTCTGGCTGTGCTGTCTGGGTCCCTCCTGGCTCAGGGAGGTGCAGACACAGAGGCTCTCCCAGACAAGGCAGCCAGGAGTTGTTCCCTCCAGCACCCACAGATAAAACTCTGCTGATAAGCATGGCCATAAGCCCAGACCCACCGTGCTGTTCCTGGGGAAGGGGACGGTCACCTCCCCTTCCTTCACAGGCTCCTCCAGGTGGAGATGTCAAAGAGTCAGGATTGAGCCCCGCAGAGCTGGTGAGGATGCTCACCCCGAGCGCACACACATCTTGTCTGAGGACAGCACTGAGAGCCTTGACTTGGCAAAACAAATTTACACAGCCTCAGCACCTTCGCTACCACTGAGCACTTCCTCCTTGCGTGGGCTTGTTCGCACCAGCTAAAGAGGAGGGTGCTGGCTGGGGGCAGGGGACTTGCGTCCCTCCACACCTCCGTGCTCTCTGCAGCCCCCACAGCCCGGCGTTGGGTCAGCCTCTGGCTCCCCATCACGCAGCGCCGTGGCCCAATCCTGCTCCGGCTGAAGTAAATGGTGGAGCTGGCAAACCGGCAGAGTCCCACCACACGCCGCAGAAATTGGGATCCCACTCACTAGCGAGGCGCCGCTCTTTATTTCCCCGGGGGAAGAAGGATGAGAAAATAAAAGAGCAACTATTGACAGCAGCGTGAGTGAGCCAGCGGAGAGGATGGAGACCTAATGCAGTCTTCAGCAATCAAAACCAGCCACAGTTTGGTATTGGTCTCGCATAGACCAAAAGTCCTAATAAACTGTTAATGGGAAAAGCGATCATATTTATTACAGGAAAACAAGTTTATGATTACTACAGAGATGACATCATAACCCCCTGTGCCAGTTTAAACAATATTTGGAGAATTCATTTGTTTTGTACTATTTAAAATTACAGTGTGGGAGCCTATTTTAAGTGTGCGCGTGAGAGTGTATGTGTGTGTGTGTGTGTTGATATGTTCATGCTAATGTTTATTTAAATCTTTTATTTATAAAATTGATGTTCCTACGCCTAAAATGGAAATTTTCTGCTCTAAAACATCTCTTAATTGCGGAAGATTATTGTATATATTTACGTTTTTCCTCACATTCACATGTGTATGTTTATCACCAGGCACGTGCGCGTACGCGTCTGCATGGGGATACACGTGTCTGGACCGTTCTGCTCGGTAGCAGGTCCTGCCACGCGTGATAAATCCCCCATAAAACAGCAAACGCAAGCAAAGCTGCAGCACACACCCCCAGCCCAGACACCCACCCCGGTGCTCCTGCATCTGCTGACCAACAAAACAGGCAGGAGACAGCTTGGATTCAGAGGGGCCTGTCCCCCCCCAAGCCTGGCACCGGTGGGGTCCTGCATCCCTGCAGCCACCCTGCTCAGCCCAACCCCACAGACTCCATCCGTGTAGCCTAAACGCAAGCAAAGCTGCAGCACACACCCCCAGCCCAGACACCCACCCCGGTGCTCCTGCATCTGCTGACCAACAAAACAGGCAGGAGACAGCTTGGATTCAGAGGGGCCTGTCCCCCCCCAAGCCTGGCACCGGTGGGGTCCTGCATCCCTGCAGCCACCCTGCTCAGCCCAACCCCACAGACTCCATCCGTGTAGCCTTGATGGCTC
>NW_009692977.1:35047-35331 GCF_000703405.1 Apaloderma vittatum | reverse complement strand
TCCTGCCCTTTCAAACAGAGCTGCCTTCCTTTCCCTTGCATGCATCTGGAGAGGGGATTGCTCCTGTGGTGAGCTTTCCTGCCCCTTTGCACATGGGCAACCTGGGGGTTTCACCTGCTCCAGCCCCTCTCCAGCCTCTTGCACGCAGGCCAGCTCTTCTCCCGTGGAGCTGAGACCCCTGGCCACGATGGAACAATTCAGGGTGATGCGCCACACTCCCTGCACGCCCACGGGTGGGCCCAGGATCCCACCCTGACCCCTCAGCCCTTTTTTCTCACAGTGGA
>NW_009692977.1:7806-35030 GCF_000703405.1 Apaloderma vittatum | reverse complement strand
CCTGCCACTCTCAGGGGGTGGGTGCCACTATGCCCACCCCAGGTAGCATTTCGAGATGGCCTGATGGCCAGCACCCCGTCCCCCCATGTCTCTGGACAGTGTTGCAGCATGTTTTTTGGCAAAACCTCCCCCTGCTTGGCTGTAAGACGAAGGGCAAATGGCCAGAGATGGGCCTCCTGCCTTTCACCAGCGTGTACCTGTCCTCCGAGGCAGGTCAGAGCTGGTCTAGACAGCGAGGCCATAAATGTGCTGGCTGCTGCTCTCTGCAGCACTCCCACCATCACTGGGATGGAGGGAGGCAAACTCAGCACTGTCTGACTGGGAGCTCGGTGTCAGACAAGGCTTATGAATGGACTGTCTGAAAGAGCTGACAGGATCCTACAGGAATATGTCCTATAGCCTCCCCTCCTGGACACCTGGGAAGATTCAGCAGCCCCAGGGAGCACCGTGGCACCTCAGGAAAAGGGCCCACATACATCCCAGTTGATGGGGGCACCCGGCATGCTTTTCTCAAAGCTTTCTGAGCATTTCGCTTCCTTTGCAAGTGGGGAAACTGAGGCACAGCCCAGCACAACTTCTTCCTCTGAATGATTCAAGACTTTGAGTTGCAGCCTACTCCTGACTTCCGCCTTACGCCATGGACTGAACGAGTAAATCCACTAGTGGGAGCTGCCATGGGGCACACTGGAGCCAGGTTCACCTGAGTGCTCAGCACCTGCAGGCACAGCTGTGGGGTTCAGGACAGCACTGTCTCCTTCTGGTCTCCTCTCCACATCTACCTGGCAGCACCCAAGCTTGCCGGTCTTGGCCAGCAAGCAAGAAACAAAGGACGCGTGGAAGACCGAAAAAACAGAACTCGGAGCAAGGATGACTCTGTGGAAAGCCCAGGACAACTTGGTCTGGTGAACCCTGTCTCTGACGTGCATGAGTGGTGGGAGAGCTGGGCCAAAGTCCCAGTAGCCTGATCCAGCTCCAAGACATCATGCCCAGCCCCTGTGGGTTTGGCATCCCCCTTGAGGACACAGACCAAGCTGGCTTGGTGGGTGAAGGTCACACACGCTGCAGCTGAACATCTTCCTGGCAGAGGCATGGCTGAAGCATTAAGTAACGTTGAGTAAACTTTGTTTAAAGGAGACAGCTGTGCAACTGGAATGAGCTACAAATGAGTGAGATTCCCAGTGACGCGTCTCCAGCTCTGCTGGAGTCTCCCACCGCCCACAGTGCAGTGCTTGGAGGGCTCTGTCCCTGAGGAGCAGGCATGCAGCACAAACCTAGTAGGAGTTTTGGCAGAAAGTTTTGGCTCGCAGTCTCTCCTCTGTACAAAGAGTGCCAGGGTACAGGTTTGACTGATACGCAACCGCCATTCTCTGCTCCAGGATCCGTCAGGAAGCTGTACCTGTGCAAAAACCATCCTGGAGGGAAGAGTGCTTCCAGCAAATAAGAATCACAGAATTGCTCCAACTGGAAAAGAACTTAAAGGTCATCAAGTCCAATCATCAAGTTAACACTGAAAAGTCCTTGATTAAACCGCATCCTGAGCCACTATATCTACAGGACACTTAAATCTCTCCAGGGATGGTGACTCCACCACTGCCCTGGGCAACCCATTCCAATGCCTGATAACCTTTTCAGTGAAGAAATTCTTCCTAATATCCAATCTAAACTCCTCTTGGTGCAACTTGAGGCCATTTCCTCTTGTACTATCCCTTGTTCCTTGGTTGAACAGATCAACCGCCAACTCACTACGACCTCCTGTCAGGCAGCTGTACAGAGTGAGAAGATCTCCCCTCAGACTCCTTTTCTGCAGGCTGAACCACCTCAGTTCCCTCAGCTGCTTCTCATAACACTTGTTCTCCAAACCCTTTACCGGCTTCATTGCCCTTCTCTGGATGTGCTCTAGTACCCCTATGCACTTGTCATGAGGGAGTCAAAACTGAACAAGGGATCTGAGGTGCAGCCTCACCAGTGCCAAGTCCAGGGTGGCAATCCCTGCCCTGCTCCTGCTGGCCACACTATTGTTGATCCAGGCCAGGATGCCATTGGCCACCTGGGCACACTGCTGGCTCATGTACAGCTGGCTGGCAATCGACAACCCCAGGTCTCTCTCTTCTGAGCAGCTTCCCAGCCATTCCTCCCCACATCTGTAACATTGCCTGGGGGCTGTTGTCACCAAAGTGCAGAACCAGTATTTGGCCTTACTGAAACTCATACAATTGGTCTTGGCCTACTGATGTAGTCTGTCTAGATCCCTCTGCAGAGCCTCCCTACCCTCAAGCAGATAAACAGGGTGGGAGATGACATGTGCCTGAAGCATAAACTACAGCCCACTGGAGACAATTAGACAACCTGGGGCAGAGAGACCTGCAATTCTAGCTGATGTCTGAAATACTGGTAGAAGGCAAATTCCTCTGGAACAATCTAGAAAATAAGTCAAGACTTTCCCTTTGGGGTGTACCTTTTAGTTTCAAAAGCTCTGAGTCTTTCGCAGGGCTCGGAAAACATGTCTATGAGCCCTCCCACCTCCACTAGCCAGCGAGAGGTGAAGCACCACCTGCGGCAGTCAGAAGGTGACTTAGGACTGGGCGGCTGAATCAGGAGGGAGAGCTGAGCTGGGGACGCTGGGCTTGAAGGGGCTCCATCCCTGAACTGTCCCTGAATGAGATTCACCACTAAAAGAGATGGTTGATACTTCTGGAGAAACAGAGCAATCCCAGGCATTCCCATGGAGATGGCCTGTCCTGAAGGAGATCCAAGGCCAGGAAAGGGATCTTGTGACAAAAAAAATCATTAAAAGTCATTTGCTGATTTTTCCAAGCCAGGGAAGTAAGACCAGAGCAGGAAGAGGACAAAAAGGTGTGGGCGTCTGTATTGTATAAAAACATGGTGCAACTGAAGGGACCAGGAAGCCTGAGGAATGACACCTGGGCAAAAGACCTAAAAGATGTAAAACTGCTCACTGATGGAGAAGAAGACACATTAAAGCAAACGTTGCTTATGGTGAGAGTGGCTGAGTGGCTGAAGAGAGGATATGGCAGAAAAGTGCCAAGGATGTGGATCCAAGCCAAGCAAAGAGAGTATTATGCTCAGTGACAGCATTGGACCATGAAGGAAATGGGAAAGCCCTGTGGTCCTGGTGGACAGGAGCCCCAGGAGAGGACCTGCTTCTTCTGCAAACCTCATGTTACAGCTGAGAGAGGGCACAGGGTCAGTGTCCCATGGTCCTTCACAGCCGGCCAGGTTCCTGAGGTTCCTGTGGCCTTGTTGAGCTTCCAGGAAAGAAGACCAAGGTTAATGGGCATGTTGGGGAGAAGAGCCTGAGCAAGCATAGTCTGTCTGCGTGGGTGTGTCTAAATGAGTTCAGCTCAAGAGATTCCTTAGATTGCGGTATTATCTCTCCTTGCAAGGGATGGGAACCCAACTGAAATCGGAGGAAGTCCAAGTATCAGGCTCCAACAAGTAGTGGTGCCTGGGAAAAGGCTAGCCAAGCACCGAGGGGGAGATCCTTGGCTGTGGTTCTGTGCCCATTCCAGCCTATAAAAGGCTCTTTGCGTGTCAGAAACAGAATTGACTTCCACTCCTGACAGTTCGTAAGCTCCAGTGTCTCCTAATAAACTCCATATCTTTATGCAAAGGAGTTGCTTCATGTATACAAGATATGCAGAACGATGAGGCTCAGAGCCAGGCTGAACTTCCAGGACAAGGAGTGTCTTTGTACCCTGGAGGTCTGCTTCAGGAAACTTCTTCACTTTGATGACAGGATGTCTAGAAAAGGATGGCCTCTTTGTGGGACCAGTAGTATTCAGGGGGTCTGGGCATGGCTGTGTGAGACCCCGTTCCAGCAACAGGCAGGGTGGGAATAGCTTGTTGCCTCCAGTGAAGCTCCAGATGGACATTGTGTGAACAGAGGCCCTGCAGTGTTGCGATACTGAGAAGTGACTTAAGGGGACATGCTCTCAGTGGCGGATGGTTGCAGAAAATAGCAGTGACCCTAAAGTGTCACCAACAATGACTGAGCTGGCAAAGAGGCCTGGTCATCCCAGGTCAGCCACTGCAACACTCAGTTCCTCCTTCTGAAGGTCCAAGAGCAAGGCTCAGGGATCTGCTCTCCCCCACAGCATGCCTTTTCCCCAGGCCTGTGACACTTCGCATTTGTGCAGCTTTCTTCTCAATTGTATCTTCCTTTTTTTCCCCTCAGCGAGTCCCCTCTCACAGGGACAGAACTTCTCCTGATGAGTGGGTACTTGCACAAAAGAAAATTAGCTACCATCTCCCTCTCCTTCAGACTTTCTTTCAAGAATGAAAAGATGTGGAAATATGAAACAAAAAGGAAGGATGAACGCTGGACACCTGGCTTCCCTTCCAGAGAGTCTTCCCACGGTTATGGCCCTTTTTTTGTCTCTGTTTTCACCACTATAAGAAGGTGCAGTGACATCCGTCTTCTTTGGATCAAGGATCGAGCTAAGCATTGGAGAGGTATAAGCTAGTGGCATCTCAGGGGGGAAGCTGGGTTCATGCCTGCCCCAGCTGCCTCCATTCTAGACACAGGCTTCGTGATCACAAGCTTTGCCACAGTGTCACAAACATCACAAGTGCTATGAAGCATCAAAAACCAGGGTCTCTCCTTCCCTCAGCTTGTAGCGATTGGTGGTGGTGTTCCTCAGATGAGAACAATGTGATAACAATGTGCAACTGGAAGCACTCATTCAAGGTCAATACCAAGGGATTGCCAGAAGAGAAGCCATGCCCTGAGGAGGGCATCCACAAGGCACAGAGGTGGCAGCGCCCCCATATGGCTGAAGTGCCAGGAACCACACCATTCCCCACCATCTGACAACCCAGTGTGGGATCAGCCCCTCCATAACCGATGACCTCAGCTGGAGAGAGCTCCCAGTCACAGCCCACAGCCTGTGACTGATGGAAGAACCGTGCAGTCAGTGATGGATCCCTTACTGGCACTAAACATGGTTTGAATACTCTGGATAAAACTGTGAAGAATTTTGCAAAACAAATAGGGTAGGTTAGGTGACTATTGCTGTACTACCCTGCTCACTGTCACACACCCCCACAAAACTGAGTTCTATGCAGAGCACCTGCTTTTGAAAGAGGCTCCAAGCCTCCATCAGACCACACCAAGGCAGAAGAGAAGCTGCCGTTGCTGCAGCCGCGGATCATTCATGGTCTCTCGCTGTCACATACTGCTCATCCCCACATCTCCACTTCTGCACCTGCAGTGTCCAGTGACCGGGGCGTGCTGTGCACTGACCTGTTTTGAAGGCGTTAACCCATCATGCAGACACATCTCAAGGCTCTCCTGGATCACTCAACTCCACACAACTCCCTAGGGCAGTTTCTTCAGTCTTAAAGTCAATATGTGACTTCTCTCCTGAGTGTAGCCACTCTGAGAAGCATTGACTTGGGTCAGCGAATGACATTCCTTCTACAGCGACATTACTGCAGCACCAGGAGAAAAAGTATGCCTTCTCCTCAGTGCTCTGATCCCTGTCTAGGCATCAGCCCTTTCTCTGCAACAAACCCCCTTGCATTGACTTAATCTCCTCACCAAAGACCTGGCTCCCCTCTGTCTGGCACCACATGCAGCCCTGAATCCACCTGGAGGAAAGTTTTCAACTGGTGGATGATGAATCTTCTCTGGATGAGCTCTATCTGTCACGGGAACCACCTCAGCTTCCTAGAGATGCCCTCTCTGTACCCCTCCAGAAGCTACGGTCCTCTGGAAGCATTAGCAAGAGAAATACTCCTCCACTACTGGGTATTGACCCAAGCACTGGCACCCCAGCTGAGTAGTGACCTGAGCAGACACATCCACAGCACTGCTCTGCACCAGAGTGACCTGTTTTTCTTCAGGATCACAATACCCAGCTCCTCCTCATCCTCCTAGCCAGGCTGAGATGCCTCTGCTGTTGAGCCCAACAGCTCCCTATCCCAGGCACAGCTGGTCACTCCATCCCTTTCCCCAGACTGGGAAGCAAGGTCCTAAAATTGCAGCCAGAGCTAGGTAGAGGTACTGGTGTTCAATGCCACAGCCTCTCCTTTCACTCCCCAGCTGCTCTCAGCCACGCACGGCAACCACAGGAGCTGCTGGCAGCCTGGCACTCAGTGCCCCATGACTGCCACGTGCAGGCTGTGTGAAACGGCCCTTGGAGAAAGTGGCTGGGGCCAGCAGAAACGCACTTGAGTTGTGGGATGCTCTTGCTGGCAGGCAGCAGACAAAATGTCCTTAAATTTGAAGTCCTCCAGGGAGAGAGCTGGGACAACTGGGGTCTGCTGCGCCAACCCGCACTGACCTCTTGCTCATGGCCTCGTCCCAAGGTTTCTTGACACCAAAAGGCAATCAAGAAAACCGAGTGTGGAAGAATAAACACAGTCTGTGATACCCAATTTGGGCTGTTGGACACTGGGAAGGGCAGAGACACTTTGGGTGGATTTCACAAGCCTTTAGATAATTTATATTGGGGCACTGGGGTTAGTGGCTCTGGGCACTGTCCCAGGCGCCAGGGTTAGCCGGCTCCCACCGCTGTCCCAGGCATGGAGGCTTGACAGCGCCTCGGTTTGCCAGTTCAGATGCCAAGTCTGCCTTGAACGGTGATCCAGCATGACCGAACAAAGGTAACCTGAAGCTGCAAAAAGTCAGATGTGGGGCAGGAGAGAAGCAAGAGGCAGCAGATGGACACTGATACCCAGAGGGACAGGAGGTCTGAAAGCTCTTCCCCCTGTTGCTGGGGATGGGGCAAGTGGGCCAGCCCAGCCCAGGTGCCAGAAGAACACAAGGCAAGAAGCTCAACAACTGCGCATTAGACTCCTGGGTCCACTCCTGAGGAGGAACTGTTGACCTTGGCAAGTCCCCCGCCCCACCAGCACGATGCACATCCTGCTGTTGGCTCAGGCAAAGGTGGCAAGTCGGGTGGAGCCCTGGTAAGTCTCCCACCCAGCACCGCCTGCAAAAAGCATTCTTTCCGAGCACCCCAAGAGGCTTTCTTTTGCAAACCCTTCCAGATAAACCCAACTTATTTAGCTGATAATATATAAACAGTTTATCAGCTTTGCGCATTTGCAGTGCAGCGGGATGGATGTTGTTCTTGGAATTCTGTTTGGTCATAATATTTAGAAGAGGGCTCTGATAGCAAAGATAAGCAGCTCGCCCGCAGCAGATGGCTCGCGAGACACTCAGCGGAGCCAACATTCTGCAGGGAATGAATAAACTTGTAATGCAAGTTGTTTGTAAGTGGTTTTAGCTAAATGTCACATGTAAGACTGCACAGACATGCTCTGTCCAAGGTGTTTGAATTTATAGGAGTAAGGATTCAAAGTCAGGGGCCAAATTTGCTTTTAAACTTCCTTAAACAAATGTACAGAGGATAAAATACCTCTGGATTTGCTCTTTGAGCACGGGTGCGAGCAAAATGCGTGCAAAGGCACAGCTCATCTTTCCTCAGCAGGTCCTTGCCAAGGGGCTGTGCCTGCTGCCATGCCCAGCATGGGCTGACAGAGTGAGGCAGGGCACCGTGACCTCCGCTGAGATCCCCCTGGCCCCCATCCATTTTATGAATGGCCTCTGCCTCAGCTGGCTCATTCACCTTCCCACATAAGGGAAACAGGGAGATACTCTCTTCCAGGCAAGCACCGGGTGAATTTTTGTTTTATCCCCTCCGACCGCGTGGCCAGGCTGTGAATGGGACCCAGGGAAGTTCTGGGCAGCCGTTCACATCAAAGACATCCTGGAGCTGAGCTCCTCTGTGGCCGCCTTGGGGGTGTCTCTGGCCGTGGCTGGGAAGGTGCTTGGCAAAGGAGATGCCGAGACTCGCAGCTCTGCAGAGGGAGAAGGCTGTGTCAGGAGCCATCCTGGCTGTCCTGCACTCACAAGCCTCGCACCTGTGCGGTGTGTCCCATGGGTGGGTTTAGAGCTGCAGAGCGGGGCCAGGACTTGGGCTTTTCAGGAAGCCTGGGGACATGCAGTCCCCCATTCCCATGCCACCAGTTTTGTCTGGGCAGGCTGTTCTGGGGGTCTAGGTGTGCTTCTCTGACTATTTCACCTGCTCTGTCCCTCCCTTCACATTGCCACTGCAGGAGCTAGCACCGGGTGCAACACACCCTGCTTCTGCTGATCACTGGAAGTGGTGGTGGCCATCTAGTGACTGCCCACCTTGCCATAGTCCCTCAAAACAGCTTTCCATGATGGTGACCCAGAGTATCTCGGTGTCCAGTGCCACCCTGCCCAGCAGAGCGTTCTTTCCTTCCCATGTCCCTGGGACACTGAAGCTGTTGAGTTGCAAAAGGACATAGCAATGTGAGACCACACTGAGGAAGGTGCCAAACTCCACCTCACAAATGAGGGGACACCATGGGCAGTGCTCCCTGTCTGCTGGACGAGGCTCTGTGGGGCTGTAGATGCAAACCACATCATCCCCACGATGGAGCAGGGGAATCCCTGCACTGCACTGGGATTGTGCTCCCCTCCCTGGTACCCAGACGTAGGATCAGGGATGACGAGCACTGCAATCAGCACAGCCACTGATGCCCCACATGCAGGAGACTGTCCCTCACCCATAGCACATCCCTGGATCCACCATGACCAGAACAATCTACGCTGCCTCATTTCACCTAGCTCTTCTGCCTGACTCCTCTCCACAGATGCATGCAGCACACCAGTGCTCTGATAAACTAAAAGGGCTCCTTTTTACTACAGTCTGGAAGAAAAAAGCTGGTGTAATATGTACTTCTTCTAGGTTTTTTATTTTTCTTCTTAGAGTCTTAGAGTAAAGGCAGGCAGTCGCTCTCTCTCCTGTAGAGCCCGTACAGACTGAGTCTTGTACCTGGTGGAAAAATTGATCAGCACCAGTCACATAAGCTCAGCTGGGCTGGAGGAGCAAAACCAAGAGCCTCCTCTCACAAGTTACCTCAACATCCAGAGATGACTCCAGGACTGGCTCTCAGGATACGGACAAGAATCCAAAAAATGGAGAAGACTGAAGCCGAGGAAGATTTGTCTTGCCCTGTGTTGCATGGGTTAATGGACTTGGTGTTTCCAGCCTACTCCATTCATCCAGCCTTTCCCTTGCAGGTACTAGCGTCACACAGGTTGCATTGCTCCAGTATGTCCTGCTAGAGCTGCAAAGAGCTTTGTTTCCAAAAAGTCAGCCTCTTGCCCCAACATAATAGTGCTTAAGCGCATCTCCTAATTGTCTAGATTTATGAGGCTTCTACTGAAATGTTGAAGACAGCATTTAGAGTCCCTCAGTTCTTGTTCTGTTTAATTCATTCCCTTTTTCCCTGGGTTGCAATTCCAGCTCAGCATGTGAAGCTCTGCCATTGCCAGCATGCTCTTTCATTTCCAAAATGAGGCAGATCAAAATCTCTGCAATCCTATTCCTTTCCCTCTCGCAGTCTCTCTTCACCTTTTTTACAAGTTGTTTCCCTGGCAGACTAACTGAGGGCTGGGCACTCTGTTTATGGTGCAAACAGCCTGGCACTGGGGGTATAAACTCCTTTGGCCGGCAGTAGTGACTTTCTTGGTTCCCTAAAGAGGACAGCAGGTTTGCAACCTTTATGGACTTTGTGTTTTGCAGCATTCAGAAAACTGCTCCTTTGAGAGCTCATCAATAAAATCAGTCCCACCACCTTTATCTCCCTGCTGCCTTTAGGGCTCTCTCGGAGGGACAGATTCAAGCTTATTGATTCCTGTCACATACTTGAACTTGGTCTCCACAGCCAGAAAAATCCCAAAAGCAACAAATTTTTGATACTCCAAGATTGGTACTTTCACTTGGAGGCATCCTCATGGAGCAGTTTCCCTTAATTCAGAATAAAGGATGGACACACTCCTGATGTAGGTGATCCATGATCCTTCTCCAGAAAGTGTTTAACTATACTAATAACAGGGTTCTTATGAAGCAACATGATCAATTTACCTCTGAACTGAGAATCGACACAGGATGGTCATGTACCTGATTCCTATATTTTTTTCTGCTTCAGTCCAACTCAGACAGTATAGATCTACCTACCCTTCTCTGGTCCTTCAGCACCTCTGCAAATCTTCCACCAAGAAGTACCCTCCTTAAGCTGGAACTAACATGGGTGGCCAAAGGCCCAGGCTTTTCTGAGACCAATAAGTGAAGGCAACTATGGTGTCTTGACAGCATGCCTCAAGAGGGAACTTCCAAGGTCCCTCAGCAGACCATGGACTCTGGTCATGCTCAGTGAGCCTTGTCTGCTCAAGGAACAGAAATTGTGACTTGGAAACTTCAGAGCAGCTGAAGGACCAGAAGCTGAACCATCAGCAGAGCTCAGCTGTCCCCATCCCTGTCCCAAGAGAATCTCTCCACAGATGGGGTCCTTCAGAGCTGTGCCAGCAGCTGCTGCTCTCTATTGAGATGCAGCCATCGAACAATCCCTCTCTAATTGGCATTGTTTGCTAAAAATAAACCCCTCCTGCTCAATGAAACAGAGCCAGGAAGACACAGCTCCCCCCGGGCTTGGGCTCTCCATCAGACTGACTGCCCTCACGCATGGCTGTGATCCTGCTGCAGGGATGCCCAAGCTGCTAGTGGTAACATGGGCAAGTACAGTCCTTCATTAGCTGGGTGAACTCTTGAAGACTGTGATTGCATGTCCTGCAGGTGCCAGTTCTTTCTGAACATGTAGGACAACTGCCTTGGCAGTAGATCATGAGTACCCAGTCCAGAGTTACTCCCTCTCTACCTGGGAAGAAGTGTCCCATGGGTTTGAGTCCATCCTGGGTGGTCATGTACCCCCTGCAACCCCAACAGTAAGAGGATGGTCCCAGGCAACCAGCACAGCGACACTCCTGTCCAAACGAGGGGAGAAAGGCAGATAGCAAACTTCACATGCTGAATTTTCTAAAACTAACTATAAATGGTAAAAACTCAAAGTCTTGCTTTCTCTGGAGGTTTTCAAGCAAAATAACCCCAAGAATGGCAGCTTCAACTTTTACTCAGATGAGAAAACATTCTTTTATTTTGACATCATCTTTGTCCGTTTTTATCATAGGGATAAAGTGTCTTTTATCTGGACATAATGCATCAAGTTGCAGAGTGAGTCATAAAGTGAATCTATACAATTGAGCCAACGTGCTGTGCCTTGGTGAGGGCTGGCAAAGTCTAAATGTCACACTCAAGGTACATGGCAATAAAGAAGCATCCCTGCTCTCCAGGCAGAATTTACTTTACTTGAAGCGGCAGAAAAAGTCACTGATGTCACTTCAGAGACACTCTCATGAGGCTGTCAGAGAGCTGGGCATGGACCAGATCTCATGAGTGAACCTTTCTCACACCTTCTTAATTCAGCAAAGATGTGAAGTTTATTGATCTGCTGCAGATTTTGTTACACATACTGACATGCAGACAGGTGTAGGAGCTGGTGTGGGCTGATGGCTGATGCTTGGTCAGCCAGGACCAAGCGGAGTTTCCATCTGAAGCATACTTGGGCTCCCCATGTTCAGTGTCAAATATTCAGCAGATCAGCTCAGGGGCTGGAAGGCCCCAGGACACAGTTTTGCCCTGCTTGTATGAGAAGACAACCCTTGCACACTCTGCAGAGTTGTGCCACAAATGCACAAATAAAGCAGGAAATAAAGCCTCATTTCCTCCTGGATTGCCTCAGACTCATGGTCCAGAGACACCCTTGGTAGCAGGTATGTCCAACATTTATTCACCTTTTTTGACAGAGATGGGAACATCCAGGCACCACATTGGCTCTGGAGTGTTGTCATGGATAGCCTGTGTCTATCAGGATCTAACCTTCCTGCGGGCAGCAGCTACACCGCACTTTTTCCTTGTCCTGGAAAGGCTGCTGAACCAGCTGAGGGTGAGGAGGAAGAGGGTCCCAAAGCATCACAGTACTTTATGTTCTTGGGCTGCCTGCATCCATCCTTTGTGACCATGCAGGGTCCAAAGGAGACCACAGGCAGGACAGTGTTCCATAGCACATCTGCTGCCTCAGGGAAAGTGTCACCACAGCTCATGGCCTTCCTTTAGATGAATTCCCCAAACTCTCACAGCAGGCAGAGGAGTAAGAGCAAAACACTAGGTTGTGGTCCCCAAGTGTGAGCAGATACATCAAACCCATGTTATGGGCAAGCCTTCAGGCAAGCTCATGGTTGTCTTTGCAAGTCTCAGGACCAAGAGAGGAAGCCCAGCTTCCCAGCACAGAGGAGGCTTGTTGCTGGACACCAGCCACCCCTCCGAAGAGTCCAGACCACCATGCTAGGGAATGTTGGTCTGGCCAGACAGACCTCCCAGCACACCTCGGTGGGGAGTGGGTTGTGAGGTGGGCACTGAACTGCTCTGGAGATGGCAGGAAGAGTTTACTGCTGGTGGTTGCCTGCTGGCCTGGGGGTGGTGCAGAACTGACACTGTGTTCTCCACACTCATATCCATCATGTCAAGTTCCAGTCTGTTCTCCTTCCCCTCTTGTAGGCCATCAGAAAAAGGCACTGGCACCTCTGCAAGGGACAGTCATTCGTCCGAGAACGGCTCTACTCTGCTCAAGCTTCCCTGCCCATTTCTTCCCAGAAAACAGGCTGGTGGGCAAAGAGGAACTGGTGGGCAAAAGATGTTCATCATGGGGAGAGATCACTGCACTACCTGCCCCAAGAGCTGCCAGTTTGGATCATATGAGCCCAGGCCAAGAAGGAAAAAGGCCTGCTCTTTGTCTCCGTGTGTTGTTATTTCTCTGGAAAACCTTGTCATTAGTCAAGCAACAGAGGAGGACATGAGAAAATAAAGACTTCCTTATAACTACAAACTAATCCAGCCACCTAAACGTGAGGTTTGGAGCTCATGGAGGCAGAAGAAGTTTATTAATGAGTAGGTAAGGGCTGAAATTAGCTCTTCTGATCTAAAAACAGCTTTCAAGACCTGCCTTTCTAAAGACACCAGTGAACTGCCTTTGTGCTAAATGAGAGGAGGATTATGGGGAGCATGAGTAGTGAGAGCTGTATCCTCTTAGGGAATCGAAGCTGGTTTAGCATTGACACCTACTCTGACTCTGCAAACCAAGCCCTGGGGCATAGCTCGGTGACAGATTTCCTCCAGTCAGGGACACTAAACCAGTGATCTCTCACTCATCAGGTGGAGACAATGTGACTCAGCTTTTACCTACCCTCTCCTCTGAGGGGTCTTTTACTCCCCAGAGCCCTCACCCACCCCCTCTCTCAACTCCTACAAAGCTGTTGGATTAAAATTCAAAGGTGAAAGCACAGCAGGAAACGCTTTGATACCAGGAGACGGACCAGCTGAGGAATGTTACAGGATTTTTCCGTGGCTGTTTCTTCTCAAGCATGTACACAAGCAGCACTGGGTTATGCAACTTTGCATCGGTGCCTTTTAGCTGTTCCAGGCAGGGGAGAAGCGGGCGTTATTTAGAATAGCCCTCTCCTTAAATCAACCTGAGAAATGTGCACTGGCATGAGCCGCAGGACTTCAGAAAAGTGTGCCAATTCCAAGTGTTGCCACTAATTTGTACAACACAGCATCTTTCTGAGAACAAGCGAAACTCTGAAAAGCCTGTGGCAGTCTAATAACGTGCTGTCGGGTGGGAGTATATAACTTGAGGGCAGGTGGCAAAGTCCTTGTGGATGTGGCCTGGTTTGGCTGGCAGTGTAGTCTGACCCCATGGCAGAGCCTGGAGAGCCACTTTGATAAATGCACCCTTCAGTACCCTTATAAATTTGGATTCGCTTACCCTGGGGAGGCAGCTCCCCTTAACCTTTCCACAGATGGTCTCTTTCCATCCTTGTGCTCCAGGAACATCCCACTGCTACCAGCTGCTCTGCCACACTGGGCCACCTCCATGGCTGCAGGACACAGTCATGGTGCCACACGAATGGCAGGAGACCTCAACCTGAGGGTGAAACAAAGAGACAGGGGAAGAAAGACACCCCCTGACAGCTTGTGCCCACACACCTCATGTTCAGGAACTTGAGGACAAGACAAAAGTGTGTCCTTAATCTTTGAAGATCTCAGCTTTGCTCTCTGGGCCCATGATCTCCCTGGAACTGGGTTGCAAGTGGGAGAAGGCTACCTAGACCTCTTAGTTCTGATGTAGAAGCTCTGCCAAAGCTGTACAAAAGCCCTGTTCTCAGTAATAATCTCGGTTAGGAGGGTAAAGATACTATTGAAGGAACAAACTTCTCCCCTCTGAAAACTCAAACACTCTGCAGAAAGTGCAGCCCAACGTGGGTGTTTGGTGGAAGGACTATGCCTGAGGTACTCTTCATGCTGTTCAGTAGCACTCACATTTCTCATCCTGGAAATCATCACTAGCAGCTTGGAGTCATCGTACTTGCAAATCTCTAGGGAGAACGTGGGATCTCTGCTGCCCATGTGCGCTGCAGCTCCCACACGTTTGGCTTCCCTCTGCCCTGAAGCTCCCGGCAGGAGTGGGACCAAGGCTCCCTATGCTTCCTGATGAGGGACAATTAGTGCAAGCAGCTTGTGCAGGTTACATCACCTTTGCTTCTGTTAGGTTCCTGCTTTCATGCTGACCCAGGGGAAGAGCTCTGTCAACGTTCTTGCATGAGCTGTGCCCTGAGCTCAGATCACGAGCACCTGTGCTCTCCTGGCCTTAGGATGACGACACCCAAGTAACGGAGGAGACCTGGGCAGCACAGCGTCCATCCGCTGCTGCTTTGGTCAGTCTCCTCCAGCCTTTCCCCAGCAACCTGCAGCTAACAGGATGCCTGTGCGTCCGTGTAGCTTGGTGAAAGCACACACAGTAGAGTCAAAAACACTCTGCAGTTCAATCTCCTGCTTCCAGCTACGGCTGCTCCGAAGGAATCGATTCGGGGGCTGTCTGCCCTGGGCAGCACAGCGTCCATCCGCTGCTGCTTTGGTCAGTCTCCTCCAGCCTTTCCCCAGCAACCTGCAGCTAACAGGATGCCTGTGCGTCCGTGTAGCTTGGTGAAAGCACACACAGTAGAGTCAAAAACACTCTGCAGTTCAATCTCCTGCTTCCAGCTACGGCTGCTCCGAAGGAATTGATTCGGGGGCTGTCTGCAGAGCTCAGCACCAGACTGGGTGGCAGAACCAAGCCTGGTGCTCCCAGCCAGCCCAGCCTCCTGGGGACTGCACCACGCTGGCTCAGCTTTTATTTTTAGTTCCTCCTTATCACTAAGGAGGTGGCTGCCAGCTGCTCCCTTCAGTGCAGCACAGGAGAAATAATCAGCCCTGGCAGTGGTTTGTGCTGGCAGAGGAGCCAGCGGCTGGTGAGCCAGGCGAGCGCATGCCTTGCTCCTCTCAGCTCTGGGGAGAAGAGTGGGGAGAAGCACCCTTAAGCCCATGCAGGGAGGCTTCCCTGCAGATCCTCATCCTGGCCACATGCAGCTCCCCACCCCCAGGAAAACAGAGCATTTGGTTTGCAACTGCTTGGGGAAGTCTTGAAAACCATCCATGTACCTGTGCTCATCACCAGCAAAGAGGAAGTTCCCTGACTGCTGGCTGCTGCTCTGTGATTTGGGATGCTTTGCATCCACACCTTGGGCAGCGTGCCCCAGTTTTGTTGCAGGTAGAGCTGCCAGGCTTTTTTTTTTCTGAACGTGACTGCTGTGGCCCTAACTCAGGGCTGGCTCTGGAGCACCTGTCTCAGCTGAATCCTTGGAGGAAAGAGTCCAGCACAAGCTGGGGAGAAAACCTGGAGAGAGTTGAACCACCTCTGTGATGTGCATTCCCTGGAAGGCATGGTTTACCCTAAAAATGACGTCGCAAAAATCTTTCCCAAAATCTTTCCCAGGGATGTGCGTAGAAGCTGCACAACAGGGCCTCATGCAGTGGTTGCTCCAGAGGCTGGAGGCCAAAGATGCCTTTTGATGCCAACAAGCTGTACTGCAGTGAGGTGCTGGTTATTTTGCTCCAGAATAACAAGGGCAACAGAGAATTGCTTGGGGAGCTGGATGGGATCAATATGCTGCTTCAGCAGGTATCTGTGTTTAAATAACACACCCCCAGTTCCGGTCAGGAATCTCCAGCAGGATCAAGACTGTAGGTGTCAAACAAATGCGAACAGGATGAACTGCTGAGGTCCAGTGGGGCTTTCAGCAGGGAACAGAGATGGAAGAGGCAGAGTGGGAAGTCCAGGCCACAGCTGGTGCAAACTTTACTCTACCAGCTCCAGGCAGGTGAATGCTGCAGCCTGTCCAAAGACCAGAGGCAAAAGATGCTCTGAAAAAATGAGCTATCACCTGGGGTGGTTGAGGAAGGAGATGCAGCGCAGCGACCTGGATCTCAGGTCAGCAAGCAGGTGCTGTGCAAAGTCACAGAATGCACCCCAGACAGAGCACCGTCATCATGCTCTGCCAGATGCCGAGCAGTACTGGCCATGGGGTTTGGGGAAGGTAGGATGAAAAAAGCATTTCAGAGAGGCTCAGGTATCTTCTGCATCACCTCCTAGTGGAGCCCATGAAAAGCCATCTCCTCTATCCAATTCATCCTGTTCTCAGCCAGCACGAGGGAGGAACAGAGAAAGGCAAAACCCCACTGAAATCGCAGGAGGTCGCTTGTGGTTCCTGGCTCAAGCTGATGCGGATCCATTTCAGTTGAATGCAAGATTATCTTGACAGCTTGAAAGCTATTCTTAAATGTAGCTCGTGCACAACACACTACGTAGCGAGGGGAGCCACCGTAAATCACTGCTTGGTGGACATGGGATACCAAATAAGTGAAGAGGAGATAAGAGACCATAATAGAGGTGTGACTCATTTTGACTAATGGCTTTGAGATGGCAATTCAAGGCCTCATTATTGCAGCCACATGAATCAGCGGGAAAGGCTGCGCTATGACAAAGACCTGGATTAACAGATGATGTGGTGGACTCTGACTTGCTACCACATCCTGCGGCACCTCACAATTCCCACCAGAATTAAGGGCTGCTGGGCTGCTGGACAAGAGACACGGTGCCAGAATCAGAGGCTGAAGTCAATTCATCCTGGAGTGAGGAGTAACAACTCCACTTCTGAGAAATAAGGCAGAAGAGCTCTGGGCAGGACGTCGACTATTCCCAACACAACTTCTATGCTGCAAAGGGAATCCCAGGGTAAACAAGACTCCAAATCTTCCTGATGGGCTGCACTACCCAAAAGTGGCAAATGTACCACAGCTGAGAGGCAGCCAGCAGGTCCCTGATCCTGTTCCCTGCTTCAGCCTGACCCTTTGCAACCAGCGGCTTTCCTGTAGCCCTGTCCCTTGAGTGAAAGTGAAATGTTTCTGGTGTTACAGGAGGAGCTCTGCCTCTGCTGTTCAGGAACAGAAAGGCAAAGAGAGGAGGAGAGAGCAGACAAACTCGTACACATCACAGTATGTCTAATCCTGCTCTTTGTCTCAGCCACCATGCTTTCCTTCCCTTTCCACCTCTGCAGTGCTGGGCATGAGACAGGACAGGGCATGAAAAACCCTGGTAAGAAAGCAAAGCAGATGCAGCCTGCAGATGGAAAACTTCCCAGGATGAAGAATGTGGGGCTGGGGAGCAGCTGGAAACTTGGTATCCTCAAGGAACCACTGCAAACTCTGCATCAAGACCCTCATCCTCTCACCCGGGAATCAAGGATATACCTTGTGTGGGGAGCCCAGATGAGTCCAGGTGGGAATTGTCCTCCACGATGGGATGTATAACCCTCCCAGATCTCTGGGATGTGGAGACAGTCCACAAGGCTTCTGTTCAGGAGTGCCCGTGCTATGACCTGCAGGATTTACTTGTAGGGTGTGGGTATTGTATCAGGTTTATATTTTGTTCACATCACTAAAAGCAGCCCTATCATCAGCAGTGCTTGAACTGGAGACAGCTCTGATGGTCCCAGGCCCATGGCAGGAGCCAGGAAGCAAGCAGCAGTTGTTTTCCAGTCTCGGTGGGGCTGACCCTTTCTCAGACGGCTCAGCCAGTGCTTTGGACCAGCCCTGCAATTTAAAAATGGTGAGTTTTGAAGGTGCCAGCATCTAACTCAACTGCCTCTCTTAATTTTTGCCTTCTTGCCAGGCCTCTTGTTTTACAGACAGGAATATCACTTTTTCTAATTGCTCAAGGACTCTCTGGCCAGGACCCACGTACGGGTTTCCGCCATTAATAACACACATGGAGCCATATCTCAACCAGTGTCCATCTCCCTTACTCACAGCTCCCTCCCTTTCAGGTGTGTCTCTGCCAGAAAAGATTTGGGATCTGTGGCAAACTCCAACGCTCTCTGAGTGCCTCTGGCCTCCTCCACTGATCTCCAACCCCAACAGAGTGACTATTTGCTTGCTCAGTGCAAGTTTATCCTGGAAGCTCTCATCAATGCTCAGCCACATTCGTCACTTGAGTCTCTGCAGACCCTCTGCCAGTTCAGGTGGGGTTTCTTACTTCTCCCTTTCACCCCAGCTCTTAGCTCTGCTCAGGCCAGCTCCGAGAGATGCCTGGCTCGAAGCCACACATCAAGAGCTGGTATCAGATCTGGATCACTGAGTCTCTTTTTTATGGGGATAAGTTTGGCAGCAATTGGTCCACACAAGCTGACTGCTAAAACTTCTCCTCTCGGCTGGTTTCCCCAGCCATTCCTTGCACCAGGATAGTAAACCAAGCCAGAGGCACCTCCTGGGGAGATTTCACTGCAGGCAGTGGTCTTTGACCCGCTGTGAGAACAGCCCTCCATGTCCTGTACCAGCTGGAGACAGTCTACTGCAAATGCCAGCTCCTGTCCATCTCTACCTCCTCAGAGCCTTCCTTGCTGGCGCTTATGTAAATGGACTTTCTGGCCCAGTATCTTTGCCCTAGGTCTTCTGTGAAAACTTCTAAATTAATGTTTAACACTGTTGGTGAGTTGTGCACGTCTACGGATCTTCTCCATTCCATCTCCAGATGTTTTTGCAAACATCTCTGCCACCGATCTCATTTTAGAATATCAACTCACAGAACGTGTTATGTGCACACGTAGCGAAGTCCTGGAGTTCTACACATTTGCAATATTAGACAGAAATATTAGCAATTGACTCAGACATTTCTTTTATACAGTCTTTCTTGTTTACCGTTGTGCCCATAATCCCGTTTTTGCCATACATGCTGAGCATCAGATCACAGGGAACACTCATGGTGCTCATGATTTCAAGCCTTCCCTGAGTCACTGGTCTTCCTAAAAATTCCTCTCTCAGGAACTGGCATTTTCTCCCTGTCCAACAAATGCCAGAGCACAGCTGCTTCTTCATGCCACTGATACTTCAGTGCTCTTAGTTCATGTCATTATGAAAAGTCACAGCAAACATGATCATTAATCCTAGAAGTCTTAAAAAAACTAGCTATTGAAGAAAAGTTACATAATAGAAGGGAGAGAGGAGCAGGAGATAAGACGGATAATTGTACTCCATACACATTTGTAAGCACACACCACAGGAGATGCTTCTCTTCTGGATATGGCAGAGCAAATGAAAATACAAGCCCGACCTTGATAGGTATGTGAGAGCTGACCTCCTGCGAGGGGCCCTGTGCCTAATTTGAGCTGTGCCTGGAAAATGAGGGTGGCTTGAGAAGCGCAGCTCCTAGCTCCGTGCCTTGAGCCTGGCGTGCTAGCCCCAGTCGGAAGGGCTGGCCTACACGTGCCTCTTGCTTGTTTTCCATCTCCCAAGGGGTCAGGCAGCCCCTGCAGTGCCGTTAAACACGGACTGTCTTCCAGGCTCACTCCTTGCCAGCAGTCTCTGTGTGAGGCCAGAGCAGTTTGCTTGCACAAGACAACAGAAAGTGATTTTTACACTTGACAACAATGAAGTATTCTTGCGTTTAACAACAAGTATGTGCTCTCTAGACTCGATGCCTTTTGGAAAAGCCCTTAAATCCGTCAGATCCATCCCGCCCTCCCAAGGGGTGCAAGTGACAATCTGCCTGCTTCTGCCTGGGGGGGATGTTCTGGGGCAAACTGCTCACATCCCATGGGGCGGGAGACACCCCAAACCGCAGGGGAGGAAGGAGGGTGGGAATGCAAGTCAAGAGCTGCGGCTTCAGCTTGTTGATGGGAAGAAAGGCGGAGAAGGCTGAGGGACCGAGGGGCAGCCAAGCTGCACGCTGGTGCTGCAGTGCGACCGAACCCCAGGCTCAGCCTTGGGTCAGGAGGCAGCGAAGGGCCTCAGGGCTGTCACAGCAGGGCCACATGCAGCCTGTGTCACCCTGAGAGCACTGCATGGGAACAGGCAGCATCACGAGGGCACCCAGGGCAGCAGCGAAACCCTGCGGCTCACACGTGGATGGGGCTCCTCCTACTGACCTGGGGTTCCCTCGCTGCAGCCACCCTAGGAAGCGCCCTAAAGCAGCACCATGGGCTCGGTCACAGCCCGTTCCTGGGGTGCTGCTGTCCCAAGCTGGGCTGCCATGATTAGGGAGTGCAAACTACATCGTGCATGCAACATTCTAAGGAAGCTCAAAGTGTTTAATTTTCTTTCCCCTCCCAGTGTGACCACAGTCAAGGTCCTTTGAGTGAGGAACTGACCATGTTTGCTGTACTTCAAGCTTCTCCATGGCACTGCAAACATCACTGGAAAGCTGATTTGGCAGGATTTCTTCATGAACTGCCGGTCTGGAAATTGGCAACATCTTGAATGGCTGCATATGGTTCCTACCTTCCAGGAAGCACAGTTTGGGAAACACTGGCAAGAGAGCCAGGCACTACCAGAAACTCATCCAGAACAAAAGCTCAGCTCAATCTAAGAACTATTCCAAATGTTCATCCAAAAAAAGGAAAAAAAGTAAGAGGAGAAAAAACAAAAAAAGCAAGAAATTACACATAGGAAGCATCAATCTGAATCAAGTGAACATCGTAATTCCACATCATCTTTTTAAGGGTCCCACTCTGGTGGTTTTCAACTGAAAACCACCACTGATCAAACCCTTGCATTTGGATGAAAGCACCAGGATTGGATTCTAATGCTTGCATTCACTAACCCAATTGCTTCAGGGGTTTTTGAGAATAGACCTTTTTCTGTGCAAAACACCCATTTCAGTGAAACCTTCTTGTTCAGTAGAAAAGCTCCTGGCCTGAGAACCAGAAAAGGAGGAGGAGGCTGAGGACTGAATCTTGCAGCCCAGGAAGAGAAGCTCCCATGGCTGGTGCCTTGGTTGCCCCAGGTGCATCCGTGGCACCTGCCTTTTGCAGGACCTGCAGCCTCCTGCTCTGTTCAACCCAGGCATGCTGTGACCTCCCAGGGCTGGGCACAGCGTGGACAAGGGGCTGCCTCATGCCTGGCACCCCCACAGCGGTGTCAGGGCTGGTGCCCTGTGGCTGGGGACAGAGCCCATCCTACAGACAGCCCCCTCCACCCTCACACTTCAGGGACCTGCTCTGGGCACTGGCCAAAGGCTCCACAGCAAACGCGTGTGGCTGGTATTTGTGACGTGAGCTTGGTCAGGAATGAGCAGCTGTGGGGTGTGGCACGGATTTCATCTCTGCTCGGCACAACAAGCTATGAGCTTGTCGTATCTGCCATGACACCACATGGCATGGTAACCCACAGCCCAGGGTATGCGCAGGGTGTGCACGTCGGGTATATATTCCCCTTAGAAACGTCTGGCCTATAGATGCCAGAATCTTCCCGCACGGAACTAAAAACATTTATTCTGGAAGAGCCTAAATGTTCGTGGCTAAAGGCAATAAATACAGATTTCATTTCATAGTTAATACCCTGTCCAGGGTAAAATGCTCATTTTTAATATCGTTGCCTGCGATCTGACATTACCAACAAGATGTTGCAATACAATATCTGAGTCATTGCACGGGAGATAATGGTATTTTCTTGAGTTCAATCTGGAGGAGAGTTGGCCCCATTAATCAGGCTTGAAAAAATGATGCCAGAGAGTCTGCCAGAGAGTCTGTCTGGCCTGCTCTGAGCACAAGTTACGTGACCTAGGGCTGTGGGGAGAGGGGGGAGAGCGTGAGCAGGCCTGAATGTCGCGATAGGGGATCTCCCGGGAGTGTGTCTCACGTGCACTGGGCCCTTCTCAGGGTCAGCCAAGAGGCTCCTGAGTTTGGGCTATGAAGGAGTCAAGCATGACCACGTCACTCCAGCTCTGCCTTTGCTTTTATGCTACCCCAAGGGAGCTGCCGTCCCACCGTGTGGCCAGGGTGCCTCACGGCAGCTGGCTTTGGGGATCTGGGGAGTCCTCGTGGCATGGAGGAACTGGCCAATGTGACAGGGTCGCTCAAGCCTGTCCATCAGCAGGACTGAGACCCCCATTGCTGCTGAGTCCCTGGCTAACGGTGGGTTGCAACAACACTCGGTAAAGTAGCTGAGGAAGGAAAGTCCATTATGGACAGATCAATAAAATCTCACAGGAAGAGACGTGGAGAAGGGAAGCTCTGGGGACCTAGCACAGAAATATTGCCCTTAGAAACATGTGTAAGTCCTGTAGGTCTCCTCAGGGTAGAAAGCAGAAGAGGAGAAGAATGGGAGCTGGGAGAGAAACTTTGCCTGGGCTGCCTTGGGCTCCAGGAGTGTTAATGGAGCTCAAAAGGCCTGGAGAAAACCAGGAGCTCTCCTAGGAATAATGGGGATTCTTTTCCACAGGCAAGCAGGAGTGTCTCCAGTTATCCAGTAACACCAGCGTGGGAGGGAGACCTCTCTGGCAGAGTGTTCTTTAATCTGGCAGGCAAAACCCAGGATCTACACAGAAATATGCAATGCACTTTTAACACGGAGCACTATTGGCCCATTGGACCAACTTGGCTGGGGATGCAGCAGATTTGCTTTCAGCAAGAAGTCTTTAATTCAAGACTGGGTACATCATTGTGAAAGAAATGCTTTTTCTCGACCAGACGTTGCAGACAGGATGCGAGAATCAGCAGATGAAAGTCCCTGGCTTGCTATGCAGAGGTCAGAGCAGATGATTCCTCTGTCCTTGAAAGCCAGTAAATGGTTCTGGAGATGCTTAATGTGTGAATGAAAAAGTGACTCATGAGACTAAGACACGTTAACTCCTGTAATCTTACCTCCAGAGGCAGTGTGCCATGTCTGAGGAGAGCAGAAGCTGGAAGACAGAGCTCAGCCTACCCTGGGGTCTAAGCCAGAGGAGAGGTGAGGGAAAGCACAGTGTTCATGAAGGCTCTGCACAACCAAAGTGTCCTGATCAGGAGGGTGCACAGATGGGGATTGTGCTGAGACCTCCTCACCTGATCACCTGGAAATCTGTGGGCCAGCAGAGCCCCAACCCCGTGGCTTGAGTGACCAGTCCACAATGTTGCTCCCCATGGTTTTCTGTGGGTGTCAGGCAGGGAAGTGCCTGCAGTGGCCTGCCCAGCTGTATCCACCTGCCTTCTCATAAAGCAACCTGGTCACAGAGCAATCAGCCATGGGGTGCAAACGCTTTGGAGTTGCCCTCTTCCCTAAACATCTGACATGTCAAGCTGGCAGCAATGCAAAGGAAGGTGCAGAGGGAGGTCTGGTATCTTCTCCCTGGCTGGTGCCCACCCACCGCCCACAGGGTGGTGTGGCTGCTGGACCAGCGCGCGACGCCCAGCAGTATTTCCCTGGCTCTTCTGTGGATGAAAGAGCTGGTCACGCCCTGTACCATGACTCTGAAGCAAGAGTAGTAGGACTTGTTTCTGGGAGAGAGGAGTCCTGCCACGAGCTGGGCAAGTCATGACAGACATTCCAGCTGTAGGCATCCTCCGCACAACGAGTCGCAGCTGCTTACTCAAATGTTTTGTCAACAAAATGTGGTAATTTGGACATCAAATTCACAGCTTTGAAAGGAAATGTATATTCCTTAGAAAAGAGGAAAAGGAAACTGGGTTTCCAGTGAAATCTGAACAACCCCAAAGTGATTCTAGAGTTCCTCATTTTAGCTGCCAAAATCAAAACGTTGGAGAAATTTGGAGAATCAATAAAGTTTCAGACTAAATGTCTCAATCTTCAGTTACCCAAAGAGGGACAATGCCATCTTCATGCTGCTGGATTTTAGACAAGCCTCATTTTATTCAAATTAATATATATTTTGATAAAAAACATCTCATGAAAGCAACTTTTCTCAAGAACAATTTCCATTTCCCAGTTCTGTGACCCTAAAATGTATGCCAAATGGCTCTAAGAGTCAGCGTTTTGTTTTATTTTATTTATCTGAAAAGTAAAATGACAATAAAATGAATATTTAAAGTGAAGCTCTGTTCTGAAAATATATCTACTTAATGCTGAAAAGATTCAGTTTCACAGAGCTGAAAACAATTATGAACCAAATCAATTGGGAGAAGGAATTTAATCAGAAAAATGTGAACACTAAGTGGGAATTGTTGAAAAACATTTTACGCATTGCCCCAAAACCACAATCCCACAATTGAGAAAGAAGGCAACATCAGTTAAAGAAAAAAAAAGGACAACTCTGGCTCATGAGGGAAGTGAAGACAACTGTGAAAAATAAGAAAACCATATATAACTTAAGAAAGTGGAAACTGATAATAATGAATGAGAAGTGAGAAACTGCAGAAAACTGATAAGGAAAGCCAAGAGCTGAGGACAATGTATGGGCTGCAAACCTGAAGCTGATGAGAAGCAATTTCTCTCAATATAAAAGGAATAAATATAGCTCTTCTGAAGTCGTTGGTTGTATTAGTCTATCTCTGGATGGATGCGCTAGAGCAATCAACAGCAATAGAAGAAAGCTCGTGTTTGCCAATGTTTGCAGAAGCGTTTGGCTGGACCAAATCCTGGCAGGGCTGGCAGCCTGGCATCGGCTCTGGGCAGTCACCTCCAAAGGCTGCTGTGGTGTGTAACGGGATCGAGGTAAAAGAAACATCGTTAATGCTAATTCACGTAGACTTACAGAAAACAGAACGTGTCAGACTAAGATTCGTCTTTTTTCCCCAGATCACAAGTCTGATTGATAAAAATAATATTGGTGGTGTAATACACTTAGACTTCTGCGAGGCAATTGACTTGGTACTGCGTGACATTTTGATCAAGAAACTAGAACAATACACACCCACCATGGCACATATTAAATAGATTAAAGAGCTGGCTGGGTGACGTGTCGCAGATGCAATTGTTAAATGGGAACTCCGCACCCTGCAGGGGTGGGTTTCGAGGGGTTCCCCGGGGGTCAGGGCTTGGCCCTCTGCTTTTCGATGTTTTTATCAATGATCTGAAAAAAAATATTAAATCATCTGCAGTCAAGTTTGCCGATGACACTGAGACTGTGAGAGCAGCAAACAGAGAAGAAGCCAGATCCCTGCTGCAGAATGGCCTGGGTCGCTGGTTAAACTGGGTGCGAGCAAATGGTTGATACAGCCAAATATAGTCATATCTTTGGGAGCAAGATGGTCGGTCACATACACAAGCCAGGGTGTTCTCTCCTGGGGAGGTGTGACTCTGAGATCCTTGGAAATCTGGTAAAGCTCAAGCTGGTTGTACCTTCCTTGCACGTGAATGTGGCCAAAAGGCCAAGCACATCCCTGGACAGCAGCTTCCAGGGGCAGAAGAGAAATTATATCACCCAGCATTCCTGTTCCTGTGTCCACCCAGCACCTGGTTCTGGTTCTCATCATGCACCAGGGTGTTGAGAGATTGGGGGAAAAGCTGTGATGATGATTAAAGAGAACCAACCTTGCAGTGAGAGACCTCCAGAGCTCAATCTATTCTGCTTGACAAAAAAAAAGAGGCATCTAGACCACATTTATTTCCCCACAGAACACTTTCCAACCTCACAGACAGAATTTTAGTGTGATCCAGTGTCTGGAGCCTGAAGCTAGGCAAACTGAAACTGGTGATATGGCATAATGCTTACTGGCACACCAGCAAGGGTAATCCAGCCCTGGAACAATTTACTAAGGCAGTGTGGGAATCTCCATCGTTAGCAGAGGTTACACCATGCATGGTCGCTTGCTCGCATGCAAGCAGGAATAAATCTGGGCTCAGACTATATCTGGCAGCCAGACTAGATTGTCATAGAGGTATCTGAAGGCATCTTATTCCAAAAAATGGTGAAAAAGAACTCTGAAAATCAAACCATCACTATCTCTTGCTGACTCTGCTCATACCTACAGGCAGGGACTGAGTCCCCCTGTTCCTTTTCAGACAGTCCCCTGACAGCCAAATCTTCAACGTGAGCGTTTTTTCTGCTGATAAGTTGCTAAAAAAAGAACTAAGTCCCTTTCTTAGACCTGCAAAAGAGGTGAATTATCACAGCAGCTTTGTTAAATCATGGAGCGTGGCAGAACTGACTGCTCCTACTTCCAGGACCTGTTCCTTAGGATCTCCTCGCCTCAGCAGCCTGTGAGCCACAAGTGTTTTGAACTCAGTGCAGATACAAGGTCCTGTGGTGGGACCTCCCTCCCCCCAGCACTGCCACCTGTCCAGACTCTCACATCGTCTTTGGTTCTTCAGCTACATCCCATCTAGCTGCTCCTACCTACACCATGCACAGAGAACTGAGCTCTTGTCAGACCATGCTGTGACGGTTCCTCTGGGACCCCAAGCATGGGAAGAGCTGCTGTCATCCCTATTTCATGACATGTTAGGGATTGATTGTTCATTATATCAATTTCCAGAAACTCTGACAGCTCAAAACTGACGAGGACGGGAGACATCCTGTTCTGCGGTCGGACAGTTTTGTCACTCTCCACACCTGGGTGAGCAGGGACAGCCTTTAGAGTCAGCCTCGTTTACGAAGCAATTCACCTTGCACTAAGTCTAAATAAGGGCAGACAATCCACTACCTAAAAATGCCAACTTCTGTGCAGTGAAAGAGCAGCCAGGGACTCCTGGGTTCCCTGGCTGCTCTGCCCTGAGAAACTCTGAAGGCTTTTCACTGCCTTGGAGCCAGAAGGACTGTGGCTCTGCCCAGCAGTTGGAAATCTCTGCATCCCTCTCACAGCAAAGGCATCTCTGGGAGGGGTGTAAGGACTGCAGAGCCAGAGCCTACATCTTGTGCAAACCAGGGCATGGTGGTGGTCGCTGAAAGAAGCACAATCATGGCTACAGATAGCCACAGGCTTCTTGCTCCATCAGGGCTTTGTGAACCCTTGTGAGATGCTGGAAGAAGGTGGCTTGCGGAACTGCCGGTCCCTGGAGAGGCTGTGATCCAGCCCATTGCAACAAGGCAGGGGATGAGGGGAGGAGGACCAGCTCCTGGAGCCCTGCACGCAGCTCTTTGGCCCTTGGCTGGCTTGCAGGAGCCTCCTCTTGCTGCTGCCCCCCTGCCTGCAGCCAGGAAGGAGACGGGCAGGGCACTTCTTGCCTTAACAGGGCAGAGGCCGG
>NW_009692977.1:0-7775 GCF_000703405.1 Apaloderma vittatum | reverse complement strand
CGATTGCTGGCATTCCGAAGTGGAAATAGTGGCTTCGGTTTGCTCCGACTGCCTGTGTGCCAACATCAAACATGTTTTACAACTGACCTGCAAAGAATGTGTGTCACTGAAGAGGATATGTAGCCCTGGAGAACATAAAACACAGCTGCGTTGTTTAATAGTATCTCATCCACCAGATCGGAATAACAGGCGAAGATGAGCTCAGGGAGATAATTCTACCGAGTGTGTTAGCAGGAACGACTCCGCTACCTTCGCCAGTGGAAGATTCTTATAAATTCACTCCTCCTGCCATCCTTTTGCAAAGGGTCAGAAGATGTACTGACAATAGCAGCATGCAAATATTTCAGAACTTGGCCACACGCTGAGCAAACACTCTGGATAGCTTCACAAGTAGATTAAAATGCCAGATCAGCGAGCAGTGGTGCACTTTAAATATGCTCACTAATTTATTAAGTTTATTCTTAGCAAGCTTGCAGGCTTCAGAAAGTTAAATTTCTCAGTGACAAATGGCTGGGGAGCTGGGCAGCCAGAGTGTGCGTGCTGCAGCCGGATGGCCCCGGAGAAGGCAGTGCGGGGGGGCAGATACCACCGAGGACTGTGCGCGTGAAAATCGCCAACGGAAGAGCCTGCACGGGCTTATTGTCAAGACGGCTGCACAGCTACAGAGTACGAAACCAGGGCTCTTGGCACATCCCACTCTTCTCCAAAGAGCTGCCGCCTCCCGCTCCAGGCTTAGACATCGCTTATCTCTCTCTCTAGGCCTGGCTGTGTGCTACGGGTTAACTGCTGCGAGCACCAGCCCTCGGTGCACTCTTTCTGTCCCGGCTTTAGTAAGAGTCCCTTGTGCTCTCGTAACAGCAGCTTTCCTCTCACAGAAGCAGTCATCCCATGCACCTAGAGCTGAGCCAAATGCACCTCCCTTAGAAAGAAGCCATCTGCCATGGTCCCAAATGACAACCCTGTCCCTTTTCCCAGGTGCCATGGTCATGCTGTGCCCATGAAGTCTCCAACCTTCAACACTATCTTCTACCTGTGCTCAGTCCACACGAGCCAGAGGCTTGAACTGAGGCCCACTGGTACCTTACGTAAGTCCAGACTGGTGGGATGTGTCTCAGATGGGACACAGCAGTTAGTAGGTACATGTTGAGGCTGCAATCATGGGCCACCGCTGCCCCTTAGCTCTCTGCCTCTGCTGTTCTCCATGGCTCAGCAGACCTGGAGTGAGGTATGGAGTAGTAGATTTTCCTCAGGAGGTAACCAATGCTGGCCCTGCTCCTTGAGCTATCTATTTTTGGTACCCTTCTGGTTCAAACTGAACTAAGAAGTGTGTTAAGAACTCTTCCAAAAGGACGTGTCCACCTTTTGCTATCAAACATCCCTGAAGATGAAGCATGACAGCAGGACAGAGCTCTGGGATGATGTGGTGAGTCCCATGCAGCAACACTATCCAACCTCCTGGGCACCTGGGAGGACCCTGGTGGCCCCATATCAACATGACACAATCCCTGCCCTGAAACTGCTGCACTGATGGGCGTAAAGGATTTAAGCACCTTCTTCATGTCTGTTTTGACTTCACTGATCAGGAGAGGAGGAGAGACTCTTCTGCAGGAAAGCACCGTGGTAAGATGGGGATGGACACGGCCCTGGGAGCCCTGGATGATCTTGGAGGCTGGTGGGACACAGACCTGGAGCCACCTTACAGAAAAGCCTCAGAGGAGCAGAGAGAGCACCAAGCAGCAGCACAGGAATGTGTAAGCAACAGCACAAGGGGTTTACCAAGCTCAAATGCCACTTAAAGGATCATTTCTGTGCTATAGACTCCATTCAGCACTGAGGCTGGAGGGAGCGGTAGGCCTGGCTATGCTGACAGCATCTCGGTGCTCCACGAGCTATTTGCAACCACTTCTGCCCTTCGCTGGACCACCACGGAAACACCAGGCGAAGGGAAGCCCGTGTGGTGCGGGGACACGAGTGCTGGTGCAGCAGAGAGAGCCAGTCTCCAGGGAGGCAGCAGTTTGTCAGCCCTGAGCGCAGGGACTCTGTACGGCATGCCGGGACGGCTCCTCAGCGTGGTGATGACAGCTGCTGGTGGAGATGCCTACGTGCTGTTTGTGGAGCAGAAATAAGACCCTGTGAGTTTTCCAGGGACAGAACACCGCAGGGTCCTTTGAGCTGGAGCTTGCAGCTCTGCAAAGCTGTTTCACAGCGTTTGCCACATCTCTGGGGAATTATTATTCATTGTCCCACTTCAGAAAGGAGTTGAGCCTCTTCTTCTAATATTGTGAGGGAAAAGACTTTCCCAGGAACATTTCCTGAGCTGAGAGCAAATCCCACATGGCATCGCAACTCTCTGTCAACTGCAAATGCGTGTTATTGTTACTTGCACTGCGAAACGAGCTGTTGGACCCAAAGCAGTACGTGCTGCTGCTGGTAGTTAAACAAACTCCATATGCCCCGTCCAGCAGCTGGCTGGCCGATGTCAAAGCCCTGCAAAATGACCTGCTCTGACAGGCCTTCTCCTAGTGATCCGCTTTGAATTATTGCGTTAGGCTGCAGTGCAGATAGGGAACATCACGCACAGACATGTGCTGGATCTGGATCCGCACCCAACTGGGTTCATGTGCTCTCTGCAGCTCTTTCATCCCCGGGTCCCTCTGCGTTTCAGCAAGTCCCTGTGGGAATGCCTCGAGACCAGATTTTGCGGCGAGGTGCTCAGCCTGATTTCCTGATTGTTTGCCCTACCTCAGCAGCAATTTAGCTTCTAGAAATGCAGCAAAGTTGCAAAACTCAGCCAGCTGGGGAACAATAAACTGTATTGCACTGTGGGAACAACATCACCCTGTTGCTCCTAAACTCATCCTAAGAACAGAGGAGCCTTTCTAAATAAGAGTATGTCGGACTGTCATTCCCAACAGGCCATGGCCACTTTGTGTTCTTCCCCTCAGCTGGTTACAGCCGCACGTGGGGATAGACTGGCCTTGGGAGGCCTGAAAAACAGCAAAAAGGATAAAACCATCTCGCGATTAATGGGACTGGAGGACTGTAAGGAGAGAATAAAGCCCTGGGGACTGCTCCAGGGAGACACAGAAGCTTGGTGCGAGCTGCTGCACTTGGGTGACAGCTCTGAGGACTTAGGCACAGCTTTGCTGTGGGACAGCTCCCTGGGCAGCGTGGCTGGCACTGTAGGCACCACTGGGGAAGGTGGGAGAACTGAACCAGAGCATGCCAGAGGGAAACATTGCAGGTTTCCACAGATCCTGCCTTTGCTTAACCTTTCCCAGTGCACAGTCACACCAACTCTCCTCCAGGAAGCCCTCAGCACCCCTGCATGCAGGGTGAGCAGGGGCACGGGACTCCTGAGCCCACCCCAATGCCAACAGAGAGAGCAGCAATGGCTTCACACAAGCTCTGACAGGGTAAGAGGGATGTTACAGTGAGAACACTGCGGGGTGCCAGAAGCCTGACTTAGGCAGGTGTAGAGTAAGCTCACAGGTGGATCCTAAATATTTACTGGGAGCGGAGAATATCAGACAGACTGGACACCATTCATGCTCCTAACATGCAAAAAGACAGGGGCAGGTTTCTCCATTACAGGACAGAACCTGGTGGGCTGCTGGATGATGCTCTCTGAGATACACAGTGCCAGTATGAGGTCCCTCTGGAGCAGAGACCCCAGGACAGATGTTGAAGAACCTCCCTGGGCACATGCTCAGCACTGGCAAGAGCGGTGAGTGTCCAAATGGGGTTAGTGCAGAGCTGTTGCATGTCCCACACCTGCCTTGTGTCTCCCAAAGAGTAGGAGGCACCCCAAGGTCTCCCGCTGCCTGCACTGTGCAATGTTGGGACAGATCTAGGGAAGAGCAGAAGGTGGTAGGGGTTGAGGTGCACCAGGCTGGGGTAGTCCCCAGCCAGCATGAGGGGTGGGCAAGAAAACCTGCTAATTTTAGTATGGATTTTTTTTTTTTACTTTGTTTACCTCCTTCTCAGCTCTGCAAAGGCATCTATTGGTCCTTCATTACACATCTGCAGGCCCATTGGGGACGGCTGACACCAGGAATCACATTGCTCAGTATGCTGGTAGATGAGTAACCATCCTGGCAAAACCAGGCCACCGGGGAGGTTGACTGTTCTCCGTCAGGTGGGGAAGGATCTTTACCCACATCACTGAGCACGCTGCAGGTGCAGAGTCCCACTGCCAGCACCACAGGAGAGGCAGAAGACTCCCCACCCCAATGCTCAGAGAGGGGGTACAGCCCCATTCCTGAGGGAGCTCATGGCTGTCACACGCTCACAGGGAGGTCCAGAGCCAGGAAGTCCCTGGGGAGAGCTGATAAACCCTCTGCATCTGTTCCAGCAGTGCCCGTGCAAGCAGGGTGTATTTTTGGCTTGAGGTTGGGACATAAATCAACATGAGTCAGAAAAGGCAGACATGTATTCCCTGCCCTGACGCCTTCTCGAGGACAATGCCAACAGCACCGCGCCGGGGGCTTTTGCGTGCCTGGGATCCATGGCATGACGGTCATAGGCAGGTCCTGGGTGCAGCAGCCAGAGAGCCATGAAAATCATGACATTGGCTGTTCTGGCTTCAGGTTCACTTGCCAAGCACCAATGTGTGGAAGGGGAGAACCTTGAGAAAAGGATTACCCACTTGCTCTGTGAACCCAAGGAGAAGAGCATGCCCTTCAGCTGGAGGAGCTCAGTCCTGTGTTTGCACCCTTGTTCCAAGTTACCTCTAACTCACGAAGTGCTTAGCCCAAACCCAAGACCAAGGGCTGGATTTCTTTGCCATCTAATATCCAGCACATTAACTCAGCTCCTCTCCAATAACAGGCAAGAAGGCCAAGAAATAAAGCAGGTACATTCCGGGAATACTGTGGCAGCAAACACTGCATGAATCACGTCAAGCAGCATCTTCTTCCCAAAAGACACGCTTGTCCACCCAGGGCAGGCAGCCCACCTTTGAGGGCTTTCAAGGAGGAGACAAGTCCTCCACACCAGAGGTGATGAAGGAGCAGGATAACTACCAGGCAGAGAGAGGCTTTTGTTTCAGCCGTGACATGAGGAAGAGCCACAGTGTCCCCTGGCCTGCACCCCTCCTCCATCAGTCACCGCAACTGCTCACCAGCATCAAACCGGCTCCATCGGTCTTGGCACCAGGGACTGCTTCTGCCACAAAACACAAACCTTCTCTGTTCTTCTGAAACATCCCTACCTGAATGCCAGCGGGGTTTAACGTACCACAGACAAACTGGAGAAACTCTGGAGAAAAGCAGCCACATGACAAGGTTGCAGCAGCGGGCACAGGGAAAACTGATGGAGTAGGAGCTCTGGATGTGGCATTGCGGCTTGGAGAGCAAATATAGCACAGAGAAAGACATCCAGAATTAGGGAGATCATTACTGGTCATTGTGCCTACACAACAGGAGGGATGCTGGAAAATGGGAATGGATTCAGAGAAGAGCTACAAGAACAATTTCTAGCCTGCAAAACTGTAGTACCACAGAAGGCAGAAGACACTCAACTTTGTTTCATGATGTTGGGCAAAGCTCAAACAAGACTTGGTCCCACTCACACAGCACCTAGTGGGTCACTCTCTGGCCCAAACCAGAATGAGCTCCAGCTGAGCTCCCTTGTAAAGGAGAAAGCGAAGTGCCTGTTGTGAGTGGTGTGGCTGCTTACTCATCCAAACCAGCTTTGACACAGAAAGAGGAGTTTTCTCAACTGGGGTCACTCAGATCTACTCTGCCCACAGCTGCAAGGCAAGGGAGCACAGAAGGGAGTGTCACCCAAGGACCAGGCTCTCCTCCACGGACAAAGGATGGACACTGGTTCTCCTGCTTCCCTGATCATTCCTGGGAGCAGTGACTATCCGTGCAGCACTGCAGCTGGAAGGAAAGCACCAAGGACCAGAGTGGCAGCAATGGGGAAACGACTATTATATTTGGAGGTGGGGTAAGCACAGGAGGGCCCATCTCCTTCCTCTTCATGGGGACTGTGCCAGCCCAGCGAGGTCTCCACTGGTTTCCTCTTGGCTGTCAGGCTGCGAGTGTGTTGCAGAAGCCATGCCAGGCTTTTAACATGAGCACAGCGCTTGCACAGCAGGACTGGGCTGGCTTGGCTTTGGCTGCCATAAAACGGGAAATAAGGGAATTGGAGCGAGACCACAGCGACCACCAACCAGCTGCCACTGGCAGCAACAGGGCGATCTTCCCCCTGCCAGGCACGAGCAGGCAGCAGCACGTCACCCTGTGCCCAGCAAGTCCACGTGCGCTGGCAGCCCGTGGTGCAGCTGGAGCATGCACGGATGAAGATGAGGATGGGGAGGAGGCCGTGTGCCTCACCCTCCTCAGATGCTGCCAGGGAGTAGGGCAGCCGGGAGCCCCGGGGTGCTGCACACAGCAGACAGCGCAGCCCTGCTCACAGAACGGTGTGGAGTTTTCTGCTAGTTACATGTTTTATGAAAAGCTGTTGGCAAAAATGTGCATTTTCTTTGGCTGCGTTTTGCATGGATTTGGCAAAAATGCTGCGTTAGTGTCTCCCCTCGAGAGAACTTTATTGAGTGGAACAAAGTCAGATATTTTTAGCTACCCATTGTTAGCTGAAGAACAAAGCCATAACTAAGATATTTTGTCTCTTACACTGAAAAGGGACTGTCAGACAAATCCATGTACAGTCATATGTGGCTGCCCATTCAGATGGAGCACCAGAGGGAAACTATTTTTAGCCTTCACACTCCACATAACGACCACATTTCCCTCCTCCTGCAGGCTGGACCACCAAACACACGGACGGCACCAGAGAGAACAGCGTCGGAGAGGGGGGCGTGGGGTCACTGACTTCTGCTGCCCTTTGGGCCCTCCGACAAAATGACATTTATAGGAGAGATCTGGTCACGCAATCCCAAAAGGAACCTTCAATTTTTCTGCTTTTAGATATTTTATTTTTCCCCACTCAGTTCTGAAATGATGTGTGTTTCACCAATAGGCACCAGGGAAAAGTCAACCAGGAGTCCGACGCATCTCAGCAAAGCAGTGGTTGTAATACGCGGCGCCAAAACCTCAACCCTCATTCCTTTTCCAAAAATACATGCGTGTGCCCTGAGGGCCCGTGCAGTAAGGAGAAAGGTTGCCCACAGGCAGCACTGGGTCACAAAGCTCACGAGTAGGAGGAGAGGGAACCTGTATAGCCCTATCCTGACAGCACGCTGCTGCCTGAACCCTGCTGCAAGTATAGCAGTTCCTCAGCTGCCAAGGCGGTGCTTTTGAAAGCATTAACCCTGAAACACCAGAAAGCCCTACAAGAGGCTGACAAAACCTCCCCTGAGTGCTTTAGTGCTCCACAAATGACATCAGTAGTTTATGACTGGCAGCATTTTGCAATGTATTCATTTAAAAGAAACAAAGCGGTCCGCAAATGCCCTGGATTTCTGAGTGTGAGCGATGCCGGGAACTTATTCTAAACAGTTTTTGTGGGTTGCATTGGCGAGTCACGGTGAAGTTACATTAAACGGCTGAGCATTTGGTGAAACCAGAATGTCCCTCCACAGTTAATGGAGCTGTGACACAGTCCCCTCCAACAAAGCAGGAGCGAGAGGAATAAAAGCAGAGTGCCATTGCACAGCCTGATCCTCTGCACCAGCTGGGGTGGAGGCGTTAAGAGAAACCATCAGAGCAGCCTCCAAATGGCTGCAGCAAAACAAGAACCTCTGAGAACCTCACATGGCCCTCCACCATCATCGTCCCTGTGCAAAACCAGCTGCTGCATCCTCTCCAAGT
>NW_009692976.1:10877-21324 GCF_000703405.1 Apaloderma vittatum | reverse complement strand
CTGCGGTGCAAGAGCTGCAGTCACCGCGATGGGCAGCGATCGCGGCACAAGGCCGGGTGCTCTTAGACCAAGTGTGATCTCCTAAAACTGCCTTGAAGGTTGACAGCAGAAACTGGGCATCCGCAGCACCCCGGGGGGACAGCGTCACCGCCGACTGCAGCAGCTTTCCTGGTGTTCTGCAAGTCCTTCACCCTGATGGCCGGTGCCCTCTTGCCCGCTCCTGCCTGCCTTGTGCCTGTTACCGTGTTTGATTGTAAACCTGTTTCTTATTTCTTTTTGAGATACTTTATTTATGTCTTTCTTTTTGCTGCTTGCCCCATGTAACCTGCTTTCTGCACGCTGCTGAAAATAGCATTTTGAACTTTCACTATCAGCAGATTTACTGGCAAATATCCAGCCATTCGAATGTAACTCTGGACTTTTTCTTTCTTTGTTGAATAAAAGCAACATCCCAAATATTTTCCTTCCGTGATGGATATGAAAAAACGCATCCTCCCCTTTAACTATTCAAAAAGATTTATCTCCATCTTTACAGCGATATTTTATATGGCTCCACCTCCCAGTACAGTTATGATCAACTGCAAACCTTCCGCTAATTGCTTTCCATATACAATCCTAAAGCTATTCTGCTACCCAACATCCTTTTTTCTCTCCCATTCTTTTGGATTTACTCCCTCTCTATATGCAGTTTTCATGGGGTTTTTTTAAGCTATGCTCAGTCCCTGTATATTAGTGGTATCCTTGGCAGTCATCTGCATTTCTGAGATTTCTGGACTGATCTCCTGCAGCCCCCTTGTGTAGAAGGAAATCTGGAATAGTCACAAATTAAACATGAAGTGTGGCACATGGCTTACACTAGAAAATGGCTGCCTTTTTAGTTCATAATTAAAAAGCATTGGCATAGCCAAAACCTGCTCACACAGTTTAAGCTGCTATATCCAAGGTAGCCCCTTTACCAGGCCCTGCCAGCAGCAGCTGTGATGAGTAGAATAAGAATAAGAGTAAGAATAAGAATAAGACTAGGATAGGGTAGAAAAAAACAGAACAGAACAGAACAGAATAGAATAGAAGAGAAGAGAATAGATATGCTTGGTAATACTTTCAGTGAAAAATTTTTTCCTAATATCCAATCTAAACCTTCCACAGTACAACTTGAGGCATTTCCTCTTGTCCTATCACTTGTTACATGGGAGAAGAGACCAACCCTCAATTTGCTACAACCTCCTGTCAGGGAGTTACAGAGAGCAATAAGGTCTCCCCTTCAGCCTCCTTTTCTCCAGGCTAAACCACCCCAGTTCCCGTAGCCGCTCCTTGTAAGACTGTTTCTTGAGGCTTTTCACAAACTTCATTGACCTTCTTTGGACATGCTTCAGCACCTCAGTGTCTTTCTTGGAGTGAGGGGCCCAAAACTGAGCACAGGATTTGAGGTGCAGCCTCACCAGTGCCAAGGACGGGGACAATCACTACCCTAGTCCTGCTGGCCACACTTTCTGACAGAGGCCAGGGTGCTGTTGGCTTTCTTGGCCACCTGGGTACACTGCTGGCTCAAGTTCAGCCGGCTGTCCATAATACCCTCAGGTCCTTTTTCTGCTGGGCGGCTTTCCAGCCCCTCTTGCCCAAGCCTGTAGCATTGCCTGGAGTTGTTGTGACCCAGTTGCAGGACCTGGCACTTGGCCTTGTTGAACCTCATACAGTTGGCCTCAGGCCATCGATCCAGCCTGTCCGCATACCTCTGAAGAGCTTTGGCTCGTTTCCTTTCTTTGTGTCTGTTTATTTCTTTGCTGGCTTTTAACTTTTTTATTTTTATTTACCTAGGGGGTAGGAAAGACAACAAAGAATACAATGGCAAGGAATTGCTTGCACTTAAGGCAGACCTGTCACTTGCTTCATGGTAATTCATATTTTTTGAAGTTGAGTCTCAAAATATTTAGGAAGTTGGGTACCTGTTTCCTAACAAGACCAGCAACATAGACTTAGACTTACTGGAACAAGACTTAGCGGTGTGCAGAACAAAAGTCGTGTACTTATAGATAAATGTGAGGAATAACTCTCAGGGAGCTAAAAGGGATGGGAGGAGACAAAAAAGAAAGTGATGCAGTTTCACACAGGATCAGCTTTGAGGAGGAAAGTTGAGACAATGATAATTAATGTCAGAATATTATGCAATGGGGTGAGTCACAAATGTACATTTTATTAATATTTCAAATAGGAGCAGTGACAAAAAAGACTGCATGATGAGCTACATGACTATTTTTTTCTCGTTTCGTGGCTTCATGCACCAGACCAAATGTTATACGTGTGCTGTATGATTTTTTGAATACAACTAAAATACATGTAGGCTGATATGAAGCAAAAGACAATCTCGTGACACTGCTGAGCACGCCTAGCAACAAAGAGATCATGTTCATTATTTGGAAATATGTTTGATATTTGCATATTGTCTATGATTCTGACTATGAGCTCTACATGAAGCTAGTAACACAAGCAATTTCTGCTTTCAACAAGCTATATATAAAGACATTAATTATCATTCACTATCCTCTTTTTTAAACATGATTTTCATAATAAAAGGACACTTGCTTTATTTATTTATTTTTCTAGGGAGTTTTTGACCAACTGAGATCCAAAGAGAATTCCACATAAAAAAAGATGCTGAAGGAGATGAAGGAAAAGTACTCTGCATACGCCTACCTAAAATAAGAACTGTGAGTAGATTTTCAAGAGTTGCTCCACGTGGTGCCCTGCCATACAAGAACGGTGAAGGATTGTAAAACACACTCGATCTAGACACTCTGAATTTTTCTCAAGATTTGTTGAAATATTAAGATTTTGCCTGTCCTCCCCCTCCCTTCAGCCCCCTTCCCTTCCCCTTCAGACTCTCCAAGTGAGCAACCCGTTGTCCCCTGCCGGGCTGTGCCAGCGGAGGGCACTCTAGCACTGCTTTTGCCGGATCAGACCCTGCCCAGGATTTCGGGTCAGGGTGGGATTCTGAGAAAAAAACAAAAAAGAGAAGTGTTCAAAACCAGTTGAGTAACTTGTTTCACCCAGATGCTGGTGCTGGATTTCGCAACATTTTATGCATTTTCCCTTTCTGTGCACTTTAGAAATTGCCTTCATTGATTAGAGGCCCAGACTACACGTGAAAACCTGAGCAATCATAAATTGTTGGAGTTGATCTACGGACGTTCAGACTGTCTTGTAGCCCTTTGCACACAAAATCATAGAATCATAGAATCGAATCAGCTGGAAGAGACCTAGAAGATCATCGAGTCCAGCCTTTGTCCCAGGCCTACCAACCTACTAAAATGACCATCCATCCATGTATCTTAGCTGTTTGCAAGTGCTGGCTTCATTCCTACCACCAGCAAGACAATTTGTTTGCACTCTGGCTTTCTGTGTAGTAGTCGCGGAAAGGAAAAAGGGAAAGGAAGTGTTTTAAAAGGTTTTAGAAATCTATGCTGCAAACAAATGCCTTCTCTCTTTGTAAATAGCTATTTTAGGAAAGGCTCCTGCTTGATTTTAATTTTAGAAATGCAAGAATCATGCAGTATGTGAATTTACTGGAACATTTTTTAATATTTATGGTGTGAAACGGAAGTCAGAATCATTGATATGTCATCTTCCAATTTCTTGGGGGAAGTGTGGAGCTAACTGCTGTGACGGGGGAAGCATGCAGAGTTTTTGGGGAGTTTTATTCCTAATGACTCAGAGTAATATCAGATAATGCTTTTGCATGTGCAACGAGGTTTGCTACACCCTCTTTTTGGACCTGCCCTGCTGTATCTAGTTGCTTCAGTGAGTGCTGCTCGAGCTAATGAGGAAGTCCATGGGCCCTTGGAACAGCAGGACTCCATGGTTTGGTCTAGATATCTCAAGAGTCCCACAGTGAACATCTGACTCATGAATTAAAGTTATTATCCTTTAATGAAACCATTAAAGAGTGAATGAAGTAAATGTATTGTAGATATACTAATTTCTACTAGTAGTAGAAATAGTAACTTGACCGTTAGCCCTGGACTGAAGGCTAGGTTTTTGATGACTACTGTGTTGGAAAATTTCAAATGGTTATGAACTGCAAGTTATTTTATATGAACAACCAGTTCCATAAATTTCTGGCAACAAAAAGTATTGCACAACATATTCTTTAAGCAAGCAAGGTATTAGGTAGTTGTACAAGGAAGAAAGTCACAGAGAAGGAACCTACAGATATATGGAGTCAGTTTTTGACAAGCTCTATGATATTTGCTACTTAGTGAGTCTTTTTAATTTAAGAGCACGCTGATGTGGATAAACTGCTTTTTTTTTACCATTACCTTACTTCTTGAATATTTGGAAAGAAGAAATTTCAGAGATACTTTAACTGCATTTTGCTAAACAATTTTTTTCTGCTAAGGAACCTTATATGCCTTTGGAAGTGGAGAATTTGCACCTATTTTATTTATTTATTTCTTTAAACGAAAAATAAAAGCCAAGTTCAGATTAGTCTTTCATTACTATCAAGACAAAAAAGTTTTCCAGAATTTATGGCTAAATAGTAATCCAGTATACTAGCAATTATTATTAAGCTATGCTGATTCAGAGCAAGGGTCCATCTACCTTGGTTCATTGTCTCCAATAGCAGCTGCAAGTAGGTGTCTAAAGAAGAGAAAGAACAATGCAAGAATCTATGATACTTTCCTCTTAATAATCTCAGAGCCTCTCTTATAAGCTCAGTCTAGTTTTCTGTGCTCTTGATTTGTTTATTCGGTGACTTCCCCAAAGAATCCTGCTAGTAATTATCTGTCTTTGCTTTGAACCCGTGTAAACCCCATACATCTGCAGCATCCTTTGGCAAAGGGTGTGAAGGACTATGTCCCAACTTTGTTTTGGACTAGTCTCAGTTGTTGGCCTCTTGTTCTTGTGCTGGAAGAAAAAACATGAACAGTCAGTCTCTACCCTTTTCCATGTACTCACTAGTTTGTAGACCTCATATTCTCCTTAGATCATCCCTTTTAGACATTCACATATTCACACAAACCTGTTATTTACTTTTTATGAGACTGTAATATCATTGAAGTGTATCTGTTCTACAAATGGATTTGTTCCTGTATGAAATTAACATACTGTATACATCTATACGTTGTTGCTTTTTCTGACAGGTGGACTTACTGTTGGAATAAAGAAACTCATGAATCCTGAAGGGCTTGTGTTGGCAACGTAAGTCTGGATAAAGGTGATATAAAAAATTAGGTTATTTCCTCTCTCCTATTTCACACCATAACCAAGCATATAGTGATGACAAAGTGCATGTTTTTACAAGCTGGTTTAAGATTTGTACGCTATTCGGATTTGAAAATCCTATCATCCTATTTAGAGAAGTAATTTCTTACACATTTGCACTGAAGTCTTGATACATCCTGTATTGTAATTGTCATGAGCTACTAGAGCGCTCCTTTCAAGTTAGGAATGCACGATGGATTCAGACACATCTAGCATGCCCACCCCAGGGCTGGCTAATGCTCACGAACTGCAAGTCAGGAGATTGCAAAGGTGATACGGTTCCCATTCCAGGCCTGTTGCTGACCTTCTGGAGGGTAAGTCACTGGATACCAAGGGTGAAAAGTTTGAATAATGTTTGCCAGGATCACACAACCCAGTAACTGAATTAGAGACGGCAATTCATGTGTCTACCCATCCCCTCTTCGATGGCATGGTAAAAGAATGCCGCTTCTGGATTTGTTCTGCAGGAAGATGACCTTTGATCTTCTATGAGTTACGGTCTCTGGGCTGAGGGGCAGTTTATATTGATTATACAGCCCAGTAACTGAACAAGAGGCTGTGTTTATCATTTTTTTGCAAACAAAGCTTATATTTAATGACATCAAAATATAGTCCGTTTGTAGTATGCCAGGCAGTTAACATCTAATTCTATCTAGCCGTATGCTGGGATCAAGACATTATAAGTGTATCAAAACAGTTCCCCTAGCAATGTGACCTGGGTTTTTTTTTCTTTCCATTCCATTCATAGCTGAAAGTATCAGAAATGTGAGAAAGCTACGCTTATTATACATGAATTATTTGACAGCTATTGGGGATGGCATAAACAGCATTGTAAGATTAGTCTCAGATGAACTAGGTGAACCTGAAGAAATCCAGTCAGTCATGCTGTGGAAATTCTAGGTAAGAACAGTAAACAGTAACTTCACAAACTGAACCTGTGTGTTTTGACAGTCAAAACTTAATTCTGTAACAAAAGGAAAAAGCATGCAAGGATAAAATCAGAAACACTTAGGTTTACAATGAGCTTCAGTTATCAGGAATATAAAATGCAGTAAAGAAAGTTTATATAAAGATTTTCTATAAATCCTAAGTATAAAGGTTATAGAAAAGAGAAAGATAAACTGTTGCATAGCCCGGGGCAGAAGGGGGAGTGGGGGGAAAGGATTGTACTAGTTTTCAAAGTTGTTTTTGTTTCAGTCATTACCAGAAACATTAATTCTGCTAAGGTACCTACTCAAATCATTTTAACAAGGTCACACTAGTACAAACAAGGATAAATAAAAATTATTTAAGTAAAACAGATGAACTCAGGTTAGCAGAACTTAGGAAAATTTACAGTTAAGTATGTAAGGTACAAGCTGAAAGAGACGTTGAACCATAGACAATTGTCTCTGAAAATTTGCAGAGGCAGGAAAGTGGAAAATTCAGTAACTTTTGCTTGAAAGGAAGAAATTACAGACAAGGTAGCCTCACCTTGATAACAAGAAAAATTCCGAGACTGATTATGACACCAATGTTTTTAAGCACTTAAATGATAGAGATAAAAGGTAGTGTGAACAAATTATGTCAAACTTTTCTAGGGAACAGAGTAATTAAGATTGAGAAGATAAAAGATAAGTCTGAGGTTTTTAACACTATCCTATAAAAAAATCTTTAAAAAGAGGGTAATGAAATATATCTAAGTAAAATGAGTGCACAACTGGGTAAAAAATTACTTTCTAAGAATTAGCACAGATGTTTCACTGAGTAAGAGAACGTTTTGATTTATCAATTAAGTCCCTCCTTGTTCTAACCAATATTTTAACTGATGGCTTAAATGACAGAATGGAGGATACGCTTATAAAATTTCAGATGATAACTGAGCTTGGAAGGTTTGCAGGCCCAGTTGGAATACAAAACCATAAATAAAATTGGATACATTTGAGAGGTGGTCCAAAAACAATGTTAGGGAGTGCAGTGTAGACTGATGTAAAGGGCTGTAGCTGGGAATAAGACATCAATTTCACTCATATGAAATGGAGATTAACCTGTGTAGCAGGAAAGAAGCAGGAATCTTCTATGGAAGACCGGAAATAGTATACTACTGCAAAAAAAACTTATGCTGAGCAAAAAATCTGTGCCCAACCTCAGTATCATCATTAAGAAAGGTATAGAGAAATCAAGAGAAAGTGCCAAGAACAGATGGAGGTTAAAAAAATGTGACCTACAGGGAACAGTTTAGTTTCGTATTGATTGACAGAAGTCTGTAAAAAGTACCATATAGTTTTTATGTTCATTAAACATTGTTACAAAGAGATGATAATCAACCACTATTTTTGTTTACTGGGAGAAGAAAGTAGCTAAATTTGCAACAAAGAATATTTAGATTGGATATTGGCAGAAAGTTTCTAAAGCCAGGAAGGTCAAATAACAGCTAGGCAGAACATGGGAAATTGCAATGAGCAAGTTAGATAAATGTAACAGAAATGGTTTAAGCTTGTCAGTATCCCGCCCCATTGCGGATGTTTAGACTCTAAGGTCCCATCTAGTTCCACTCTTCCACAATTCTCTGATCCTGTAAAATATACGTTTTTATATCATAATAAACCCCCAAAACCACTCGACTGCTTTGTGAAGCAGGAAGATGAAGTCTCCAGGGCTTAAACCACTAAAGAACCTCCCATGTATTCAGACAGCTTTGCCCTGCTTCTGTGTTGCAAAGATTTCTTAAAGTTTTTCCATGACCTCTCAAGATTCATTCAGCCACCTGAGTATAAATTATACAGAACCATTACTCCAGCTCTTACAGCTGGCCAGGTCCTTTATTTTATCAATTCCTGGAGACACAATTAACAACAAGAGAGCACAGCTGGCATCACAGAGGCATTAGACAAGCAGGAAAAACCTGGAGCTTTTGAAAATCTTGCCTTGCTGTTCATTAAAGAACAAAGCTAAGAAAAGGGCAATAGAAGGCAAGTCATGCCACACTGAAAACATGTATAGCAAGCTTTTTTTGCTCCTGTAGCTCAGAATCTTTGTAATTTGCCAAACTGAATGTACCCGATTTGTTGGGAAATTACTTAGAAAATAAAGGAAAAGATGTTGTTCGCAGACTAAGTTAGATGATTTCTTTAGATAAATGATGTAAATTGAGAATGAGCTTCAATTCTAAAGCTTATCCAGGCAAAAATTCAGTAATTCTTTCCTCTTCTGTTTTTAAGGAGGATATAATTGGTAACCTGAACCATTTCTTCTCATTGAAAAGGAAGTTTTCGGAACTGGGGGATACTGTGTGCAATTTCCTGCTTTGTCTTTACTGTCAAAAGTACAGTCTTGGAATCTTTAACCTACCAGTATTTTCTTCACTGTTGAAATGTGATTTGGTTTATTTTTTAAAGGTAATTTCACAGTGAACTGTGATAAGAAAATAAAATATTAAAAAAATACATTTACTTTCATGTAGTTGTTGTCTTAAATCTTACCTGGGATGAAAGCACTGATGCTTCCATGAGGAGATGATGTAAAGATTGCTTAACAAAATTGTTAGAACTACTGGAAACAATGCCACAGCCGACAAAACTTGGATTGAGGAAACGGAGCCTCACTGGTGTGGAGGTCAGAATTGCAGGTAAATAAAGGTACTCTGAAGGAGCAAAAGATGAAGGACAAAAGACAGACAAAACTCAAAATCAATTCAGGAAACCCAGCAACTTTTCATAATTGAAGTGAAATAGCATCAAGTCTGGGTAGGAGATATATGTATATACATATATAGTGTTCAATGAGCCAAGTAATGCTCACATTACTCAACGACAATGATTTTTCACTGCCTAAGTAGCGCAAGGAAGACTGTAGGCAACTGGAGATTTCTGGTAAAGAATCTCCTTGAGCAGGAATCTTCTCTGACTGACAAGATTGCCTCCTCTATAAATGTGACAGGAATACGAGTTTTCTTACATCAAGTCTTCCACTAACATAAAGTCTGTTATGGAATATATGCCAATAGAGAGTTTAAAAAGGCCAATACTAGTATAACTTTTATCAAGGTAAATAGCCGAAGATCAGGGAGATATAAAAACTACATGGATCAGAGGATACAGGAGAAACAAATGATCAAAATGCCTAAGAATTTTCATGAGCCCGGACTTGCAATGCTTTTATGTGAGTGATCATGGGCACAGTTAAAAGGATACTCTTGTATGCAGCATGTAGCAGGTTAAGTTTTGACAAGGAAAAGTCTAGGTCTTAAAAAAATTGTGATCTGTGGCTGCTACATTTTACATTTTTGGTTCTAAATAAGATAAAAAAATATGTAATCATGTGTTTAAAGCCTTTTCTATTAATAGTGGCATTTTTTAAAGCATAAAAGTTCAACTGCATTCAGTAAGACTCAATTCTTCAATATCCTGAACAAGAAACGTTCTCTTCAGTACAGCTTGAAGCAAAAATAAATACATAAATAAATATATGATCACAGGCAATTTTTTTGAGAAAGAATGCTTACAGAGCTTTCAGCACTTGAACTTAGTGATGAATTGCATGACAAGCAATGGTTGGCCTTCCTGATCTCCCTCAAGAAGTTGGTATCTGTAGATGTCAGCAGCAAACAAGACTGAGTACCTGCATCACTGTCAGTTTGCAAATTAAGTTAGGTGCTAACCACACTAAATTATTTAAAACAGATTAAAGTGACCGGATGGAAGTTTAATTGCCATGATCTTGGACTTATTAATAGTGCAAAAATAAACTTCAGGAACCAAGTTCGGACAGTGCATTCTTAAACAGAATGAGCTTTCCCAGCAGACATTTACTTATAGTCTTTCATATCTGAGAAATGCTCTTCTCGGTAACCATACATTGAATCAGCAGCTCTGGGGTTATTTGGATCTCCTGGTCTGCTAGTGAGACTGGAGTGAGAATAATATCTTCACTGGAAGAAACAGGTCAAAAGAAAGGACGAGAGCAATCACCTTGCATTATCCCCAAATCCTGCAACCTTTAATGCCTCTTAGTCTTTAAGCGGTTTCAAGGAGTGTTCACTTTGTGTGTGCACTTTCTACGAGCTCACTTTTATTAGCTTTGAAGTTTCACTGTGTAGATTGGGAAAAGCTCTTAATAAAAAAGTAACAAACCCTGCAACTTGATGGATAATAGGCAGATGTTTTACCAGATGCTTTTTTTCAGTTAGTATAGTTGCCTAACCTAGCAC
>NW_009692976.1:0-10846 GCF_000703405.1 Apaloderma vittatum | reverse complement strand
TACTGACAAGGCAATTCTACTATGGTTACACCTCTGTAACACACTACAGGGAAAATCATTGCAGAGGCAGAATATGCCAATGAAAAGTCAGACACCTGAAATAACAACTATCACTAGAGCGTATCAGCTCTACAAAAGAGGGCACAGTCACACAAGTGCCATTAATTAAACAGAGATGTAAACAAGAGCTATTCCACAGTTATTAGCCACACACAAATTTTTACTCCACAGCAAAACACCAGGTAGCTTATTTCAAGTGACTTTTACCATCTTTAATCTAGCACCATTTTTGCTTGTAAAATGAAGTCAGCATTTATTGCTTTCTTTCACAGTAAGCTACCTCACATTTAACACGTGGTCAGAGTTTACACATGGACATTATAACAAAGGTGCCTGTGGGTTCTTACCTTCATATTGTGGTCCACTTTACAGGAAGCTGGTTGTTTTCTGATGCCGTTAGCCCCTGATGTAGGCAAGCCATAATGCAGTCTCCAGGGCCTCATAGTCCACAAATATCCCAGGAGAGAGCCACATACACAAGGCAGCTCCAAACACAGCACAGGAGTCACTTGGGCCGCTTGTACATGTGTGTCCTGTTTTGTGCCAGAGAGTGCTTCCAAACTGTTCCATGTTTCAAAGCTGTGCCCTGACAGTGAAAAGAAATACAGCATTTTTCCCTGTAGTTAGGGTCCTTAAAAGGCAAGATCCCACTTTAGCAAAGCACTGAATTCAGTGAAAATGTTTAAATTACCTCTGTTGACAAAATGCTAGAAAATGGTTTTATTCTTAGTAGCAAGCCCTTGTATCAAACGTGCAGACCAAAAACTGGATAAAGCTGAGTAAAATAGAAAAATGCATTTTAAATTACTAGGGTGCATCTGTGATTGCCACCAGTGCCAGGAGCTCCAGAGAACTTTTATCCTGATGCTCTCAAACCAGGACAGACACATGGATTTTTGTAGCAAATAATTATTTGTTATGTTGACACAAAAAGGAGCTCTCAGAATAATACAGTTTAAAGAAGATAGTCTCATGATCACTTAAGGATTTCAGTCCTTTCAATTTCTTAGATGCTTAGCAAAGCAATATTTCAGATTGATCAAAAACACAGAATCACAGAATGTTCGGGGCTGGAAGGGACCTCTGGAGATCATCGAGTCCAATCTCCCTGCTAGAGCAGGACCACAGAATCTAAGGCAGATCAGGACCACAGAATCTAGGGCAGGTCTCACACAGGAATGCATCCAGATGGGTCTTGAAAATCTCCAGAGAAGGAGATTCCACAAACTCTGGGCAGCCTGTGCCAGTGCTCAGTAAACAAGGAAGTTCTTCCTCATGTTGGGGTGGAACTTCCTGTGCTCTGGCTTTAAACCATTGCCCCTTGTGCTATTACAGGGCACAAGTGAAAAGAGGATGTTCCCCCTTCCTTCCTGATGCCCGGCCCTCATATATTTATATGCATTGTTTATATCCCCAGGTCTCTCAGCTTTCCTCATAAGGCAAGTGTTCCAGTCCCTTAATCATCCTCATAGCCCTCTCTTGGACTCTCTCAAGTAAATCTCTGTCCCTCTTGAGCCAGGGAGCCCAGAACTAGATGCAATACTCCAGGTGAGGTCTCACTAGGGCAGAGCAGACAGAGAGAAGAACCTCCTTTGACCTGCTGGACACACTTTTCTTAATGCTCCCCAGGATACCATTGGCCTTCTTGGACAGAAGGGCACGTTGCTGTCCCATGGATAAGTTTTGTCCACTGGGACTCCGAGGTCCTTCTTCATGGACCTGCTCTCTAGCAGATCTCATCCTATCCTGTACTGGTGCATTTTATTATTCCTTCCCAGGTGCAGGACTCTGCACTTATTCTTCTTGGACCTCATTAGGTTCCTCTTTGCCCAGCTCTCCAGTCTGTCCAGATCTTGCTGAATGGCTGTACAGCCTTCAGGTGTATCAGCCAAGCCTCACAGTTTTGTATCATCAGTAAACTTGCTGAGAGCACACTGTGAAAGAATAACCAAGCTCTTGGCAATGCCTACATCTTCCCACAGTTGTATTTGGTTTCTTTCCTTCCTACTCCCTCAGCAGACTACACTTCTCACTAAAGGCTGTAGTTGATGTTTACAGCAGAAACACTGAAAAGTCTAATAAATGTGAGGGACTATTTTAACTGTGTATTTTAGCTGTGTATTCCTTTATTTACTCTTCATCACTGGCACCTGATGCTGCAGACCCAAATTTCTTGCCCTCCACAGCTTTGTTCTTTAAGAAAAAACAAATATAAAAGCACATTCTCTCTTTTCTAGTGGATATTGAATTGCAACATACTGAGTGTTCTTTTCTTGAGATGTATAAATACCTCCTGACAGTTAAGACATATGATACAAAACCAAAGAGATCTATTAGGCCTCATAATTAATGTACTAGGATGTGGACAGGTGTTTGAAACAACCAACATATCTTCAAAGGACGTAATTTTCCATTTAAAGTTAGTTGGAAAAACTCAGATCTAGAAAGCAGCTGATAGAAAAGGGTTATTAGCATTGCTGAACCCGAAGAAGAAGGTGTGTGTAGTCCAGGCAGATGGCCTTGTAAGAACAAGATCTTGGACAGATGACGGTAAAAATTCAGTCCTAGAGCTTGAATGGAGATGGGGGATCCTTTTTTTTGAGGATGACTGCAATTAAGGGACCTTAAGGAGAAACTTAAGGAGCAAAGCAGGAGCTTGGACAAGGTGCTGAGAAATTAGACTGACAAAGGAAATATTTACTTTGTACTGAGGCTGGCTGTGGAGTTTTGTGGCCAGTTGGCACCTCGGACGTACTAGGACCAAGCCGGTAACCTGAGCTACAGAGCAGGCAGCATAATGTTATGCCAAAAGCCAAAGGACTATGTGAGGTCTGAGGCAATCACCTTCCTAGAGATATAAGCGGATTATGTAAAGTTTTTTCAGCAGAGAAAAGGAAAGGAGAAGTCAAAAATAAGTCCATGAATTCACAAAAATAAACAAAATATGTTGCTCAGATAGTTGAGGACAAATCTCTACAAGTATGATTTGTCAGTGCTATGAAATTAAATGCCTGACTTCATTTGCTTTTAGGCTCTCATGCTATTCACCCTTAATCCTTCAGTTTGAACACCTTTCTCTTTTCTATGAAAAAATTAACAAAGCCACACATAATTTAACTATTGTAACTAATAGAATTTTCTCACCAATGTGTTGTGCTGTCTTTTATCCCAGAGTGTCATGTTTCCAAAAAGCGTGCTTTGCGATGGCAGCTTTTTGCCCTTACTTTGTGCTGATATAAGTAGATACATATAGTGCGCAGTGATGGAAAATCCAGCACTAGAAATGTGAAACACTATGTTGTATAGAGAACTGGAGTGCATTCCATGTCTTGTGAGGTCAGAAACAAGTGCCAGTAACTCCAGTCCTTGGAGGAATCCTTTACTTCTGGAAAAGCTTTTGTTAGGACTGATGACAGGGGGTTAAAAAGCAAGCAGCTAAACAGCTGTGTGTTGATCACTTTCAAAAATGGGTAACTGAGCCTTTGGAAGACAGCTCTAAAGAGGAATCAATTGTAACCTGTGGACAGTCTTAATCCTACTAGAAGGGCATAATCAGATCCCAGTTGTTCCATGGTAAATCAGTGAAAAAAATGAACATTTTGTTGTGCGTTTTCCCTCACTAAACCAGCACATTTCACTACTTGTACAAAATATTTTAAAGGGGAAAAACAAACCAGCAGCATCCTCCTCTCCATCCTATAAAGTGAAGATGTATATAAGCCTGAAGCATATATAAAGATGATTCTTCACATTTTCTCAATTTTCCTCCACAACATCTTGGATCATATTCTTACATGTTTTGTACGTGCTTGTAGCAAGCACAGTAGCGCAGCCGTAAACATGAACAATTTTAGGTTTATTTTTACAGTCTAACCCCTTCCTTCCTAAAGGTCTGATGATTAACAAGCTGAGTTATAAAGCTATTGCTGCACATTCACATCTTAGGGATAAAAAGATGCTGATGAGATACTTAAAATGTCAAAACATAGATACACAGAAAGCAGGAAACTGCACCCTACAGGAGATCATTGTTCATTGTTTCAATACTGCATAGTGTATGTTTTCAATGATTTATGAACGATCATTTAATCTGCCTTCCCAGCCCTCTGGATCTGAATTAGTCTGTTGATAGCTCTGATTAACTTGGCCCCCTTCAGTCATATAATGCTGGTTTTGCTTGTAGATAAGCAGCTTTCAGTTCGTTGTATTTGGACTGTTTCCCACAAGTGGTATAAATGTGTCCTTAATGCTTCTTACAAGTTTGTTAATAAGATTAGAAGGATGATTGTAATATTTGTTGATTACTATCCAGTATACTGCTAATCCATTATGGTAGCGAGGAAAGGGAAGTGCACAGCATGGATTCGAACATAAATCTCAAACAGTAGCACTTGTTAACTTTCAGCAGCTTATGTATTTTATTGTGCTTATTGCTAATTAAAATTCTTACACAGAAAGCTTCCTTCACCCTGGGCTTGACCTGCCTCATATGATGCACTGGGGTGGCAATTTCCTTGAATTAGGGTAGTTTGGGCATGTGACAAGTATTCTCTGATCACCTTCCTTGTTGTGAGTCTCTAATAACTAGCTAGCACGCAAGAGCAGCATTAACGTCCTTATTGTGTTAGACCTCTTGTGTGAAGATGTAATGGGTTCCAGTGGAAGGAAAATCAGACTGGGACTATATCTAACCACAGAGATTCCTTCACATTTGTCAAACAATCCTTTAAATTTACTTCTCTGCATTTGCTTTCCTTTTCTCCTTTAACTTTGCTCCTTTATATTTTCGTTCCTTTTTTTCTTCCTGTGAGTCTTTCCTGACCTCCTTTTTTTACACAAAGAGATTTTGAACTAAATATATTTACCTAAATTTGGACAGGAATATAGGAATAATCAGGTGGAAGCTGCTCCAATTCTTTTGAGACTGGCACCTCAAAAATTAGCTTGAGATTTGAATCAGATTGTGCCACCAAAAATAATAGATTTGTCAGTGTTAAAACTCAGAATATTTTTTACAAATTACAAAAATGCAATAGGGAAAACAGCATCGGCTTGTTCCATGAATACCCTAGTATCCACGGAGAGATCTCATTGATCTGGAGACACTAGCAGAAACCTAGCTACTTCTAAGTCGTCTTTATGGCATGTGGATATCTCCAAAGCTCTACTCACAATCCCTTGGGTTCTTTACTCAAAATTCCTCCAGACCACTTCCAGCTGAAGATTTGAAGCACAGCTAGCTCAGCACTGCTAGTAGCAACAGTGTCTTACTGGAAAACTCTGATAGGAACTCATTGAAAGAGGGTACGTCAAGTCACAGATAAACCTAAAAAAAGCCTAAACGACCCTGTTCTGAACAGGAGGTGAGAATGAATTTGCATGATTGGTAGGAAGCAAATCTTTTCCAGCACTACTTGAAAACAAGTAAGGGTGACTAGAAGGTTTACTATGGACTTTAGGATGAAATCATGATTTCATTAAAGCCACAGCTTGGAAGATGCGACAGCATGCTGTTACACCATAACAGTTGGGGTTACACTGTCATTGCATGTTAGTTAACTCATAAGCATATACCTACCCCAACCTTAAGGGATTTTCACTAGCAGATTTGCAAAAGCATAATCACCTGGTCCAACACTCATGGGCAGTTTTGCACAGTTACCCCCCACTGGTGTCACTGGGAGTTTCTCTGGTCCTCAGTGGAGCCTGGGCTTCACCACTTCTTCACTTCCTCCAGCTCTTAAACACACACGATCTCGTCTTTTGCAGCCTTCTAATGCTGCTAGTCTGTGCCTGGCACAGAATCCTCCTTAAACTTTTGTACTTCTGCTGACCGTAAGAATGTAAGAATAACCTCTATGAATTTTCTGCAAAGATTAGACAAAAATTTCAGTCTGAAGGGAAATTAATTACTGAGCTGCTGCTCTACGTAAACAATCAGTGACTCCTGCTGCTACATTAGAAATCATGAGTCAGTCCTCAATATTAACTTAATTTCAAGGAGGAAAAATTTTATTTATATCAAAATGATGCAAGAGCAATTTGCTTTTTTTTTTTTTTATTAAACCTGACACTGAATTTCTATTTAGAAGCCTGAGCTGGCTCCTATGAAAAATCCAGAGAAAAATTTCAGTCTACACTTCAGAGGTAGAGGAAAGCTAGCCTTGCTCTTGAAAACATGACATTGTCTTCATGCATCGTCAGCTGGAAGGGCAAATTTGCTAGCAAAAATATTAAAATAAAGATGGAATAACAAACTGAATGTAAACCATCCCATTTTCTGCCCTAAAGACAAAATTGAGAATATTTTTCTGACATACTTCATTATCAAAAGTTTTGTGACAAATGAAAAGAGCTAATTATTTGAACTGTACTTATGCCAGTATGACTTTATCTAGTAAACACTCCAAGAAAACATTCTATTAACTTCATGTTACTGTGGAAAGTTGAATGAATCCGGAGGTGTAGGATTTTGTTTACTTAAAGTTTTTTTTAAAAGAAAAATACAAATATAACCTAAAAAGATGGAGACTTGTGACATTTTCATTAGTCTGTGCTTAATATTATTAGTTGTGTGTAGTTCTTTTATTTTAGTTTAGGGACCTCAATCAAATATCTAAAATTGAAACAGATACTGGTTGGTTTTTCTTTCAGTGAACAACACATGCTGGAAACTTTCTCACCCTGGAATGCCTATAAGCTAGTTAAATTACCTGATCCAGTGCTCCAAATAGATTATGCGGCAAGCTATTATATTTATTAGCAACCACTGGGTGTCACTGTGTCTCTACAAATGCAGCTAAAACGGGGTTGATTTAATAAGGAAACAAATGCAAATCAGTTGCAGATAATACATACCAGTTATTGTGTCTTTTACGGAACTGTCAGGCTGCTTATTCTCCTATGTATATAAAACTCTTAAAAATCCCCGAGTTCTGTATGCTGAGCAGCCAGTGATCAGAAAATAGCAGCCATCTAGGAAGTAGTCCTAGGAAAAGGAGAGAATCCTTAATTTGCTTTGTATGCAGTCTATAGTTGTGAATGCTGGCACTAGCATGGGTGTAGTTCACTTTGTATTTCTTTGTTCGCAATGCATTGGCTAAAAAAAAAAAAAAAAGGCTACCATATGTTTTGTCCAACCTCTGCAAGTATTACATTATTAAAGTCTCATACCTTATTGCAGTTAGAGGCTGCTCTCCTTTAAAAGATTTGTAATAGCTATAAATATCAACTTCAGCATAGAATTCAGCCTGTAAACAACATGTGCCCCAGAAGGAAGTTCTTTCTTCAGTGGATATTTTTTAAAGATCGATTCTGGCACAGAGGAAGTCAAACCTCTTGTTTCCAACCCTCTGTTTTACCAACAACTTTCACTCCAACTGAGGAGACAAACGCCGGGATGACTTTTAGGCTCTGGACAGACCATTGTACATGTTAGGCCCCTCAAATACTTCTCTAACCGTTTGAATTTCACAAGGCAGAGGGTAGTTGCCAGTGAGGGTTACTGTGCCCTGCTCTCAGGGATGGCAAAACTAGCGTCACCAGCACCAGGCCAGCTTGGAACTGAGCTGTGCTGACCTCATGCCAGCGAGAGCTGAGGAGTTGTCACAGGACTGACAGCAGCCAGGGCAGAAACAGAAAGAGATGCTGCTAACAGAGGACAAAGGAACCTGGATCCTGCTCACCATGACTCTCTAAAGTCCTCACTGGAGAGTCCGAGTGTGAGAGTGGCCTCTCGCAGTCTTTTTTATATGATTCTGCCATGTGTTCTTGTCAGGAGCTGTGCAAACGCAAGGCTCAGAAGAAATACGAGTAATACTTTCCTGGCATCTGTGAACTTAACATCAGCATGAGCAGAAAGTATTAAGATTAGCAGGTTCTTCTAAAGAGATGAGATACGACATTTCTTTAGATTTGCTTCTATGGTTAGTATCAAGCAAGGACAGCAAATGCTGGTCACTTTTTTATTTAGAGTCAAATTCACGTGATACATTCAGCTATCTGAAGCATTTATAACAGAGACAAGCAGCTATAGGTGAGTGCCATATATATTTTTTTTAATAAAGTCTTATTACTTTTCTTATGCATAAGAAACATTCCCAAAGTGAAGAGCTGGAGCAACTACACAGTTATCCCTGCGTATGTGAGTCTGTAGCTGCCTAAGTAGCTGCATTAGATGGAAGCCTTGAGGCTGTAGCTACAACTGCCCAAACCTACCTTGAGTGCTGTGTTCAGTTTGGGTACCGCAGCGTAAGAAAGACATTGAGGTGCTGGAGAGGGTCCAAGGAAGGGCAACGAAGCTAGTGATGGGTCTGGAGAACAAGTCTGAAGAGGAGCGGCTGAGGGAACTGGGATTGTTTAGCCTGGAGAAGAGGAGGCTGAGGGGGAGACCTTACTGCTCTCTACAACTACCTGAAAAGAGGTGGTAGTGAGGTCAATGTTGGTCTCTTTTCCAGAGTAACTAGCAATAGGCTCAGAGGAAATGGCCTCAAGTTGTGTAAGGGAAGGATTAGACTGGATATTAGGAAATACTTCTCTATGGAGAGAGTGGTGAAGCATTGGAACAGGCTGCCCAGGGAAGTGGTGGAGTCACCATCCCTGGAGATGTTCAAAAACATGTGCACGTGGGACTTTAGGACATGGTAGTGTTGATGATCTTAGAGGCTGGACTTGATGATCTTAGAGGTCTTTTCCAGCCTTTATGATTCTATGAATCTTGTACTCTGAAATATGGAAGATTTCCCCTCTGATCTGGAAAGGAAACTACAATCTTTGTCATCCCCTGCAGATTTCTCTGGCCGTCTAGCTTTGTTATTTTTTTTTCAAAAGATGATGAAGCTGACTTATCTCTTGGGGATTCCCTGGCAGATTTGCTGCCACAGCCCTGCCCTCTGTTCTCTGACAGAGAGCCCAGGACACTCAAAAGACTTCGTCTGTGCCCTGGCTTCCCGGTTCCTATCACCAGCTTAAACAGCCTAAAAGCTGTAGGGTCTACCTTTGGCACCCAGTCCTCTGGCGGGGAGAGGGCAAGTCTTGTGCATGAACTGAAGCCCCCAGTGCTCCTGTGTTCACATGTTACAGCCTGGGCAGGGTGGGAGGAGAGTGTCAAGAGGGAGTCTTACAGAGGGACAGGCAGGGGACTTGAAATATTTGGGACGTCCAGCTATCGACTAGCCTGAAGAGCAGACATCTGTACTTTGCATTTCTGTAAGCATGGAGTAAATCTATGTGGGGGCCACCACCAATCTGCCATTAGCCCATCCACTGTCCAAAAATGAATTTGATCTCCCATGCCCCGAATCAGGTCTGTGCCTGTGAAAGCAAGATATATGAAGAGCTGCTCTCTTAGGTGCTGCTTCTCCCAAATCTGTAGTGGTGACATATCTGTAATGGCATCGTCCTTCCCAACACCAACTCCTGAACATCCCACTACGTGAACTGGCAAAAAAATGGGCAAGTTTTTAAAGGAAATATGACTGTGATTTGGGAAAAGTTCGTTGAAACCAAACTATTTCCAAACAATATATTGTTTTTGACAGATCAGCATTTTCCAATGACATTACATTTTGTCCTCAAAATCCTGAACAGCTCCAGTCAGGTCTTTGATCTGGTTCAATGACGGCAGTGAGATCATCACCCAATCATGCCAGACAGCAAATCCCGTTTTGTAATAGGACCTTTCTCAAGCTGAGTTTGTATGTTGCAAAGGGTCTCGCCACCACTTTAAGTTGCTGATTGCATTTCAAATTCCCTTTTCTGAAGGGAAAATCACAGTATGCTGAGAAAGAGGAGCACCAAAAGCACACTTTGACAGTGAGATAATTCGATCAACTGCAACTGCAAGTGTGGATGACATTTTTGGAAAGGAAGTTTAACATGATTACCTTAAGAAAAATAACAAGAAATCCGGATGTCTACATACTCCCTCTTTTGTTCTGCAAATGCAGAAGCAACATCTGTCTGCAGGTCTGCTGGTTGAAGGCAAATAGGGACTGTAAGCTAGGAAATGACAGAACTAATAGGAATTTGCTGACATTCAGCTCACATGCTGTGATTAAACTGACATGTCCCCAAACATCCAGCAGACAGAGGCACTTGCAATGCTGCTAAGAGGAATCTTCACCAGGAGCATCTCTCTTCAGATATTTAGAATCCTTCTGTTCAGGATTGCCTTTGAGGTCTTATCTGCTTCACCATGTTACACATGTTTTTATCAGCTATATTTATTTTGTATCCCACTACTGCAGCTCTTAATCATATGGCATGGAGTATATCCACTTCCTACTACTTTTGTTCATAGGTTGATGTCAGAGTACTCTCTATAGTTAGTTAGTTAAATGTGGCACCAGACAAATACTGTGATTTTAACACTGTAGTCCTTAGTGGTAAAATCACCACCAAAAGCATGTATGCAGAGATTCTCAGATTTTGTGCGTTTGTACCGACTACAGTCTCAAAATGACAGCACCCAAAGAGTGGCTGTCAATGGGTCCATGTCCAAGTGGAAGCCAGGTCCAAGTGGAGTCCGTCAAGGATCAGTACCGGGACCAGTCTTGTTTAACATCTTTGTCAGCGACATCGACAGTGGCATTGAGTGCCCCCTCAGCAAGTTTTCGGACGACACCAAGATGTGTGGGGCTGCTGACACTCTGGAGGGTAGGGATGCCATCCAGAGGGACCTTGACAGGAGAGATGGGTCCAGGCCAACCTCATGAAGTTCAACAAAACCAAGTGCAAGGTCCTCCGTCTGGGTCTAGGCAATCCCAAGCACCAATATAGGCTGGGC
>NW_009692975.1:0-2864 GCF_000703405.1 Apaloderma vittatum | reverse complement strand
CAGCCTATGCCATTCTGTGAGTCTATGATTCTGTGATTGAAACCTTAACCTGATTCCAGGTTATTTTAAACACTTTCAATTGTTGTTTAGTTGCTCTATTTTTAATTCAGGTGTATTTGGAAGAACTGGTTTAGAGATTATTGTTGACTATGCCATCAGATTGGAGGAGTATTAACCCTTCATGAGGGAAATAGGAGATGTTTATGGACGGCTGAAGAATGGGCTGGACTTGCGATTTTGTATTATAGAGCAGCACGTGTGACCACAAATTTGTCATCTGAAGAATTGACATTTATTATTTGTATTCTTCTGTTTGAAAAATTAGATTGGTTTATGCTTGATAGTCAAAAGGAACCCCCTTTAAGGCATTTGTGCAGTTTGTGCTGTTTTGTTGGACTATGAGTTGTCCATAGTCTGAAGCCAAGAGACAGAACATAATTTGAGTTTCTATTCCTCACTATAAAACTCAGTAACTCTCCATTGGATAGTGAGTTTATTAACAGGGTTGTTGCTGAATACTTGTAACAACTTGTTTGAAGACATCCCTGACAGCAAGAAAACCGTACGTCATACCAAAAAAAAGCCTGAGATTATTTAATGTCAGAGACAGTATCTCACACATTTTTGAAGGTGTCAGCAAGTAATTGACTACATTTCCAAAAAGGTTTCTATACTCTGTATTGAACGTTAAAGTGGATGCTAACCGACAGCAATGGTTTACTACACTGTTTATCAAAAGGGGTTATGCAAGGGAATAACATTTTTAGTGCAGCCAATGAAGTCTGTGAAAACATTACCTTGAAGAAGGTGTTTCTCAGTGACCATCTAGTGGTGCACTGGAAGTGGTTCGTGCTTTGTGCAGGGAGTGAAGCATCCAGTGTCTGAGTTCACCGATTCTTTGCTAAACAGGCACTTTGTCTCAAAGACAGTAGTAAGAATTTGGAGAATGTCCTGGAAATAATTGCCAGAACTGTAAATTGAACTGTGGTCTGAGTGCTGACCTGCTGCCAGTTCCAGGCACTAATTGCTGAAGATCAGTCACAGTACTTAACTTTACCAATGAAAACAATATCATATGGCTTAGCAGGAAGAGGACAGGTGTGTAACATGGCTTGATAAGACAAGATCTTTTTTAAAATATAGGAAATCATTATTAACTGAAGAAATGGTAGGTTTTTGCCAGCCTTTGTTTTAACGTAAAGGTATCATAATATATAAAGTCATCAAAAGTGTGAACTTTAGGAAATACCCAAGGAGATATTGCAATAATACCATGGATGACATTCTTTAGAACCTTGAGAGCTGATGATTAAACAGCCTCTAACTTCGAGCTTTGTGTTGCTGGATTTTTATCAGAAAGTGTTACAAATAGCAAAGTCTGAGTAAAGAAGAACTCTTATTTACAAGATCATATATTTTGTGATTTCCCCCCCAAAGATTCAACATTTCTTGTAACGTTTCTGTTTTGCTCAAACCGAATGCATTAATTTTTGAGAAAGAGATAATTTTCTCAATAGCAGAAAAGATTTTCCTACCTTAGATGTGCAACTCAGTGCAAATCAGTGTAAAAGATTGAAGCACAGAGCTTTCAGTTAAAGAAAATGCCTTTTGTTTCCTGTTTATGTGTTGCGAAGGTGTTTTGTGATTGTCAAGCTACACTTGGATTACCCTTGCTCTGTACACATTTCTATATGCTCTCCTCAGTGTTTAACTTCATCCAACTGAGCTTTCAGTCCTGTGTCAGTAACAAGCAGAGAACTATGTGTATGTATCAAAAAGGCATGGTGGATCTTTTCAAGTAAATTCTTCAATGAAATGTGAGCAGGATGGAGCGTGGAGGCTGCTGACTGTGTCATCACTGTTTTAAGGCTTTTCCAAACCACAGAAAAAGCTGTTGCTTAGAAAGATTACGTTCATAATGCTAAAGGTTGTTTCTTTTGGACAGGGCGCTAACCCTAATTTCCAAATGATGGCTTTGTTCTCCACTAAATAATCACCAGTATTTTAACTGGACTTGAATTCAAATGTGTTTTCAGATATAGCAAATTATGTTGGAGTCATTGAAACCCAATATTTAAGAATGGTTGGACATATTGGGGTACTGTGTCTGGCTCTGGAGTCCTCAGTGCAAGAAAGACATGGACCTGTTGGAGCGGGTACAGAGGAGGCCACAAAAATGATGAGGGGGCTGAAACACCTCTGCTGTGAGGACAGGCTGAGAGTTGGGACTGTTCACCCTGGAGAAGAGAAGGCTCTGGGGAGACCTCGGAGCAGCCTGCCAGTGCTTAAAGGGAACTATGAGAAAGATGGGGCCTGTAGCAGTAGGACAAGGGGCAATGGTTTTAAATTAAAAGAAGGTAGATTTAGACTGGATATAAGGAAGACATTTGTTTATTATAAGGGTGGTGAAACACTGGCACAGGTTGCTCAGAGAGATGGTAGAAGTCTCATCTCTGGAGACGTTCAAGGTCAGGCTTGATGGATTAAAGCTGTCCCTGCTCACTGCAGGGCAGTTTGAACTAGATGGCCTTTACAACTCTCTTCCATCCATCCATCCCTCCCAAAACACTCTATGATTCTGTGATTCTATCAACATGTTGTTGCGGGTTAGGGCTGGGCTGGCCACTAACACGGGCAGACGCTCTCTAACCCCCTCTTCCTCCCCAAAATGGGAAGTAAAAAGGGAATGAGGCAGAGAGACTTATGGGTTAGAGAAGAAAAACTAGAACAGCTTTAATGAAACAATGATGGAAATAATAGCGGAATTATAAAAGTAAAGAGCTATATACAACTATAGATAGTAGCCTGATATCAAACCCAACGCCCCCCTGATATCAATCCCCACTGATGTTGCAGAGCAGGTG
>NW_009692974.1:0-15046 GCF_000703405.1 Apaloderma vittatum | reverse complement strand
TCTCTGGAGAGCCTCCCTATTCTCACGCAGACCAACACACCCACCTAACGTGGTGTCATCTGCGAATTTACTGATGATAGACTCTATGTCCTCATCAAGATCATCAATAAAGATGTTAAATAGAAACGGCCCCAACACTGAGCCCTGCAGAACGCCACTTGTGACCGGCCGCCAGCTATGTTTACTAATTGCTTCCACTTCGAAGATGTTGACAGTGCTTCAAATTCTGTGGGAAGTCCACAGACCTCTGTGCAGCATTGGGGCAGTAACACTTACCTGATGCACTGCTCTGCCACAGATTCAGCTAAAGGCACTGTCTTCTTCACCTTTTCATTTTGCTGCAAGAATTTATTGATAGCTTTCTCTGAAGTGAAAGAAGAATGATCAGCTTGTACAGGAATGGGCTAAAGAGAAATCTGAAATCATATCACCTTTCTGTTTCCAAAAGAGCTTAATTTTTCTGTGGCGTGATTCCCTCAAGCTCAACTATCAACATCACAACATCCCTCCCTAAGCACAGACACACACTGCTTTGGGTATGTGGTACAACAAAGACCTTTTCTCAAAGGACCTTGAAACACTTGGCAATAACTCAGACTTGTGAAACATCATTTTTTCTAAATGATAACCACAACTCAAACCTCTGAACATAAACCTCTGTAGAGCAGAAATCTAACAATGCAGGCAATTTGACCAGACTGTGTTATTTGACAGGTATTTTGCACTGGTTAAAAACACAGAGCTCCACTCCAGTAAAGAGACTCCCTCATTTTTTACTTACTCTTCTTTCATTTAAAGTACTTCTAAGTGTGCACTCAAAGTACAGATTTCATTTATATTTCATGCAGCTCAACTATTTGGACTTTTACCAAAGGACAAAGTGTTTTTGTTTACCTTGTAAAAATCTAAACAGAATCAGCTAGCCTGCATCTTACACCAAAACAAACATGGTCTCACAAACATTCCCAAGTATAAATAAATTTTTCCAATACATGCTTGTGAGTACCCAATTTACACTTACGCTAAGGGATTAAACCATGGAATGAAATCTGTGTACAGATTTAAAAAGTGCATCTTCACTAAAAGAACAACATTTGGTAATTTTAATGGTGATCCAAGAAATATTTGTCAGCTCTTGTGAAACTCTGTGTATTTGAACTTGAAATACTTCCTTGGCTGAGGAAAACAGTCTTCTCGACTGATATACACTCAGGATAATTTGAAGCCGAGTTCTAAGTGGGCTCAATTTGATATTTAAGCACACATTAAAGTTTAAGCATATGGCCAATCCTTGTGGAGACTAACACACATGTACTTGGCATCCTCTCACTAAGCTGAGTCCTATTACATTACCTTTGTGCGAGCTTGTACCACTATAGCAAATTCAAAATAAAAAAGTGCAGTCCGTTTAACTTACAAATAAAAAGAATATTAATACTCATGAGGAAAAATTTAATCAGCTTCAAAAAACCCCAATCAAGCAAGCTGTAATTAAAAAGCATCTCTCCAGATTTGATGAATTACATCGACATCTATTAACTTTCTCATCTTGCTTCCCTTCCTCCCCCTTCTCAACAAGTCGATTATACTCCTCACTCTCTCGCATAATAGAGTAATAACCTGGGGCAGTCTCCTTGTCTTCACTGTAGAATTAACACTGGCAGAATCAAAGAGTGTCCAAGTAAAACAGAGAGGGGTAGGAAGAGAAATGTGTTTCTGTCATGTTTTGGACTGGAAGGACTTCAAACATAATAGAGCCAGTGAATTCAGGCCAATATTGCATAATACACTGTTCATAGGTGAACTTCCCTCAGTTTCCCATCCGTTATAAATTTATGTCTCCCAAGAGGAGGTCCTGCAACTGTTACTTTCTTATTACTCAGGTTCCTCTCACAAATTATTTAGAGAGAAAAATACATCTAGGAAGATCCATACATTACATATAGTTTTTGCTACTTCACTGAAACAGGAAATCCTTATAAACAGAGATGCAAAACATTCTACCGCTAAAAGGGGAAAAGACAGGAATAAAAGTACTTTTCCCTTCCCCCAAAACATGCTCTAAACTACATCCCTTTAACTTTATTATTATTAAACTCTAGACTATATATTAAACTCTGACTATACTTGACCAAAACCTAAATAAGATAAGGATAACTCTGTAGACTAAAATCCAACTCTTCCACATTCCAATCTGCTATTTACAAGGATCTGCTGCAAGGACTGGCATCATTGAAAATGAGACATGGAACAAACCACTTTAGATGTTTCCACGTCTAATTCAGAGGGAGGAAATCTTATGGACTAGACCATATTAAACTTTTTCTGCCTCCAAATCACTTTATCATGATTCAGAGACACTGCTAGTTCAACTCTTTAGTATAAAGAAAATAATTCTCAAAGTTCTCTGGCCCATCATAAAGGGACCATATGGAGAAGTTAGAGAACAGTAACATTCACATATAAAGTTAAAAAAAGGGAGTGGAACATCTCCCTGATGAGGAAAGGCTGAAGGAGCTGGGGCTCTTCACTCTGGAGAAGAGGAGGCTGAGGGGTGACCTCATAAACGTTTATAAATATGTAAAGGGGCAGTGTCAAGAGGACAGAGCCAGGCTCTTCTCAGTGATGTCCAATGACAGGACAAGGGGCAACGGGTTCAAGCTGGAGCACAGGAGGTTCCACAAAAACATCAGGAAAAGCTTTTTCACTCTGAGGGTAACAAAGCACAGGAACAGGCTGCCCAGGGAGGTTGTGGAGTCTCCTTCTTTGGAGACTTTCAAAACCCGCCTGGGCGCGTTCTTGTGCAATCTACTCTGGGTGATCCTGCTCTGGCAGGGGGGCTGGACTAGGTCCCTTCCAACCCCTGACATTCTGTGATTCTGTGATATATTGTGTGATATATCCTACAGGTGCACCATTGTCATATGTACACCAAGCAAACTTGTTACCACTTCTAGACATCCCTATCTTGGTATGGAAACAATCAGACTTAGTGTGGGGATCTGGCTACTCATAACCTGACACATCAATCACAGAGTGCCCTGAAATAATTTTAGCATTCAGGTCTCTCCTGCACGACCATTCACTAGCGCATACCACACTGCAGCAGATCCAGGCCAAACTGCTCAAGAGATCCAATGTTTCATCAGAAAATTTCATATATTGTCTAATTTGACCTTGAATAAGCACATTTGATTTTTTTCATGCCACAAAAAGAAATATGCCTCTCATCTGATGATAAACTTGATTAACTTCTGCCTCTTCTTTTTTTTTTAAAGAGCTGAATGAACAGGATTTATTTAAAATTAGAAATTACAACATGAGTTATTCAGAGCTGATTGGTTGTGCTCTTGGACAGCGAACGGGAACTTAGACTTGTTAATAAGGGGCATCTTTAAAGAAGTCAGGCAGAAACTTCCCAATTTTCAACTGTTTGACAGCTTATATAATTGTGGCTTAAATTAGGCCCAGACAAAAAATGATTTGATTCTTCATATGCCACATTAATTGAAAAAGAAACTTTCACTAAACTGGGAAAAGAAGGAAAGAAAAATTGTTCAGCCACCACCAATGATAGGGCTTAGAAACAACTGCACTGTTGTGCAAGTTTCTCATCTTCTCAAGTTCTCCAAAGAGCTTGTGCTGTTTCCCAGACTTACCTTGGAAAATTGCCCTTTAAAACTACTGGCAGTCAAGCCAAACCAAGACCACCAGCTGGATCTGCCCCCCTCTGCAGCAGAAGTGGCTGCATTACACAAACTCATTTCATGCTCCTTATGTAAACGGAGCAGACTGTGGTGCAAGAAGTAACCCCCAAGTGTTACTTCTACCAAATTTGAAAGCCCTTTCCTCCCACTTCCCCTCAGTGAAAATAAATTCTTTCCCTCACCTGAGTTTTTTCACTTATATTGCCCTTACAATCCCATGAATCCCACTAAAACTAATTCATTCAACTTGCCTTGTCTCTTTCTAATATTCACCAAATTCTATTAAATATATAAACCCATAATATTGTCCTTATCCAAAACTTACCCACATTTACTAATCTAAAGTTTATTGAAATGAGTGCAAACATACATTACTTTGGCTGAGGCAGTTACTTCAAAATTGCAAAGTGCTGTCAGCAATTATACCTACTCAACTCTGAGGGAAAAATATGGAGAATATGGCTCTTGTGCCTACCTTTAAAATATTTATATTGGCCATTTAAATATTTATATATTTGTCACTTTAAAATATTATATAACTATCTGTTAAAGCACTTCATATATTGGAGAGTGAACTTATATAATGCAAATAAATTATGTATTAAATATTTACCATAGGTTAATATTTTATGAAATTTACTGTACACACAGTAGGAACAAAGCTGGCAAGCGATGAGGAACTCAAGAGACTACTTTTGCATTTTCAGCACAAAACAACAAGCATCACTTACCTCTCTGCGCTGCTTTTAATGGATTTTTTAGGCTTGCTAAGAGAGCACCTCGGTTTAGAAATTATGTAATTAAACATCTACCGATAATTTATCCTTGGGTAGAATTCCACCAAAGTTTGTGGAATTAGTCACAAGTAAAGTTGATCCTGCAATTTATACACTAGGAGATCAAACAAGGAATCAAAAAAAGTTGAATGTTTTGAAATATTAGTGATCAAACTTCTACATCTCCTGTTGATTCCTGTGCCCTCCGTATGGGCTTGTAACAGCCCATTCAAAGAACAAAGCAGAGCCAAGTGTTTCCTTTGTCCTGGAGATTTAGACATGAACAGAACCTTCCACCAGAACAAAACCCCATACTCCTGTATAGCAGATCCGAAAAACTAACAAGCTGCACATCTTCCCCTAAAGTTCTGAAAGTTTAATATTTTCTAGTCCCTATTTGAACACCAGTTTTAACCATCAGGCCATGACTTGTCCATGTGTTAAATTCAAAACAGCAACAATCCCAAGGGTCTGTGCTCTGGGACACACTGGGATGAGCTGGAGATCACAGAAGCAACCTCAAGTAACTATGAAGGCACCCTATTGCTGGCATAGTCACTGTACAAATCAGAGTCTTCTAGCAAGAACCTATAAGAAATTAATGCCAAAATGATATTGCAGTGCCTAATTTACATTTTTATGACAAGTTGATATATCGGCAGTAAGTTTATACCAAAGGGCTATACGAGTAGAGGAGTCCTTATGGCATTGAAATTTCCTCAGAGCTTTTTAATTCCTCATAACTTTTTAATTCTGATTAACAGTCATAATAAACTCTAAATTTACTTACAACCTCCAAGTGCTAGACTTTATTAATCTACATAACGTGCCAATTAAGTTAATATACTTCGATTCTGTCTGATTCTGAAAGATGTTTTAATCTTCCTGGCAAATACAAAAGCAAACCAGAAACCAAGTCTCCTTGCTCAGTTTTTGAACAACTAATAAATTCATGGCAGGAACAGTTCACCACCACCCTACTAAGAAGTACTTAAAATCTAGTCTCTCTGCCTTGAGAGAGTTCTTCAATGGCCCTTGTTTAAATTCAAGTAGGGGACTAACAAGACACCCAGAGCTCTCAAGCTTACAGAACCATTAGTTTTGATAGACGGCTGTTATTATACTTGTCCACGTTTAATTATTTTCTAGTCCAGTTACCTGTAAACCAATTAGGAAACGCCTGCTGCTTCTTACTTCCACATAAATGGCACCATCCTGATTACAGGGCTGCCAACAAGGAAGGAAAAGGCTTCTTCCAAAAATACGTATATTCAAGTCAATTGTTCCTCCTGCTGCAACTGCCTTTATGTGAAGAACTGCTAACTATTAAAAAATACACACTGCTCTCTTCTCAGGTGGGGTGATACGGCAATTCAAAGGTGGGTATTTGCTTCACATTTTAGTTTTCTATGCGTGTGCCAGCCTGACATCTTCAAACACTTCAGGAAGTCCTGCTCTGGCCAGAAGCAGCTCGGGTGTGATGGGCAAAGCACAAGGAGCTCTTTTGGAAACGACACTTTGCTGAGGGCCAGCTCCTGCTCACCGGCCACACACAGCAGAGAGAGTTCCATCAGCAGATATGACAAGAAAATAACCTTCCACCAATTCACATTCAACTTTATTCAGATCAGCTTCTCTATTTCCCAAGTAATAACGAGGAGCTCTATCAGGGTATTTATTCATCAAGAAGAGTGTGGCCAGCAAATCAAGAGAGGGGATTCTCCCCCTTTACTCTGCTCTTTTGAGAACCCACCTCAAATATTCCATCCACTTCTGGTGTCCCCACCATAAGAGGGACATAGATCTGTTGGAGCGAGTCCAGAGGAGGCCACAAAGATGATCCAGGGGCTGGAGCGCCTCTGCTGTGATGACAGGCTGAGGGAGCTGGGATTGTTCAGTCTGGAAAAGAGAAGACTTCGGGGGAACCTAATAGCTGCCTTCCAATACCTGAAGGGAACCTACAGGAAGGCTGGGGAGGGACTTTTTACAAGAGTGTCCACTGATAGGAGAAGGGGAAATGGGTTTAAGTTAAAGGAGAATAGATTTAGATTGGACCTTAGGAAGAAATTCTTCAGTACGAGGGTGGCAAGACTCTGGATTGTCCAGAGAAGTTGCCCAGAGAAGTTGTTCAGATTGTCCAGAGAAGTTGTGGCTGGGCCCTCCCCTTTTGGGTCCAGAGAAGTTGTGGCTGCTCCTTCCCTTGAGGTGTTCAAGGCCAGCTTGGATGAGGCTTTGAGTAACCTGGTCCAGTTGAGATTCATCCCTGTCCATGGCAGGGGGGTTGGATTAGATGATCTCTAAGGTCTCTTCATGGGCCATTCTGTGATTCTATGCCAATACACTCCACTGCTGCTCTTATAAATGACCTTTTCATAGATGACAAAGCACGAAAAAAAGAGAGTGAGGGCACTGGTGAAGTGCATGTTAACACAGGTCTTCTGGGGACCAGTGTGCATTGTAATCAATAGTACAGGAATATAGAAAAAACATTAACTTACTATGGTAGAAAAGGGAATAGAAGCATGATGACCACAGGAAATTGAGCGCAAAGTCAGAAGAATGCTTAGTTAACTGACCTTCCTTAATGGAATTATGATTGCAGATGAAATAATGTTTCAGAAAAATGCTCCCAGAATAATTTCATGTTTTGAATACATTCTTTTTGCACCAATAACGCTATTCATGAATCAATAGATTGTGTAGAGGGCTTGGTACGGAAGTGATAGCTTAGCTTCACACAAACATTTGAACTCCTATGTATTTTGTTCAGCCACACATGCAGAAAAACATTGGGAATTAGTTTAGCTGTATCTTTAATCAGAAGGCAAAGAAAGGGCAGTGTCATATTTCTGAACCCTCACTCACAAGGTGAAAATTTTCAGGTGATGGGATACTACTCTAAAGCTAACACCAAAGAGCAGATTACAACGCATTTTTAAGGTTAATTTTAAAATCGCATTTCAGCACAGCTTGGAGAGGTTAAACTGCAGTGAAGCAAACTGATAGCCACTTAACTATCTGTGTCAGACTTGAAGATTTTAATCTGAAATAGCCCTGCTTAATAAAACTCATTGTCCTTTTCCCCCATCCCCAAAAGAAAACACAACTCAATGCTGAAAATCAGGTACTAGTAAAATGTCATGTAGTATAAGCAATGAAAGCAAGATGAGACCTGTATAACGGCAATAAAATCAGAAGCTGCTTAACCTAGGTACTTGATTTTAAAATGCTATTTTATAAACATAAACAACTAAGAACTACCTAATACTAACAATAGTGACCTCTGGACTGAGAAAGTTAATGTACACAAGTACTATGGCTAAACTGGCACTCAACAGTTACTTCAGTAATCTCCTGAGACATTGGCTTGGGAATAAATGCTGAGACAATAACAAAAGATATCTTCATCTCAACAGAGCCAGAAAAAAAATAAAACACTGCAGCAATGTGGTGAGAGCTGAACTTGCAAACATCCCCCATTTTTCTCTATTTTCTCAACTTACGTTTTGCTCTTGGCAGAACCATTAAACAGCATTTTGCAGTGCATCATTCACAGGGAGTTTTCAGCAAAGCCTGCGAAAGAAAAACACCTCGTACAAGTCTCAGGACTTCAGCAGGGCCATGGTCCATGAAAAGGTGGCAAGAGTGCACGTTCAAGATAGCAGTCGGTGGGAATATTTTCAATCATAAAAGTCTGTTCTTTGACAAGAAAGAAAAGAAACAGAGGAACAGCTCAAGAGGTAGGCCAGGGCAGCAGGCTACCAGGAGCAGCAGATGAGCCTGGCTCCCATTGCCCACTTCTCCTGTGCCCTGCCCGTGGGAAGCGCAGCTGTCACAGCCAGCCCGTCCCACCACTTCTGGCAGCAACAGCAGCAAGCACAGCTCCTCTCCCTTCCCTCTTCCCTTCTCCTTCTGTGCCACAAGGGATGGCACTCAACCTCCGATAAAAATTTCAATTTTAAATCTTTGAATGATGCTCACGTTTCATCTTCCATGTCTGTTTAAACAAGCACCATGCAGTATCAGTACTTCACAGTAAAATCACAAGCTTTGAAATTTTTAAGAACTCTTAGGCTTTGCTCTCAGTATGTATGTTTGGGGAATATTCAAGTGAGCTTGTTTCTCCTTGTAGGACTAGTTCCCCAGACATAAAGTTCACAAACTGAATAACTCACGTTCAAGAAGACAATGTATCAACCCAGCACAGGAGGACTCTCTCTCCAGAGGCCAGTGCAGGTGGCACCAAAAAAACAGAGGAGCAGGGAACCACAACTACACCCTGGTCACGCTGTGCAATGGGAATCATGCGTGCAGGGCTCCATGTCAATATGAACCAGCACTAAATTTGTTACTCGGAGCAACCTGTGACCCTTCCCAACACTATGCACGTGACACTCATTGCACAGATCTCCACTATCTTTTTTAACACTCCATTGACATAACCCCTTCACCTGCTCTGGAACGGGGGTAACACAGTAACTCTGTGCACAAAAATACTGAGGCGTACTGCTCCAGTCCTGCACCTGAGCCCCCATCCTACAACTACCCACCCAACACAGTCAATGAACACCCCTGGAGTTTGTCTTGGAAAGCCATTTCTTAGGGCAAGGTTTGCTTGGTCTGGGAAAGGGTTTTAAATTCTATAATAAAGCTTCTTATTTTCTACAAAAAAATTAAGTACCCGCGTTTGCACCACAAAGACTTGCCTGCTTATATTCATCCACCTGAACTGCACAATCAGTCGCAACAGCTCAAAGATCAGAGACGTCATCTGGTTTTATCCATGGAATGTCACTGATACACACAAGGCCAATTCTTTCTCCTGGTATTCCTGACTTACTCAAAGTGGAAAGACTAGTACTAAAAAGAATGTCACACCTTTGCTCTTTACGGAATGTCAATTTCCAAAAACACCCCAGAAAAAGTCACTTACCAATGCATCGAAATGCCTGCAGTATTTTTCTTACTAGCTCCTCAGTTCTCAGAAACTTGTAAATAGAGTCCTCCCAAACCCAGACAGCTTAGTATTCCACACAATTTACTTTCAAGGCACAATCAATCTTTGACTGATACACTAAACTCAAGCTGCTTATAAAGTGATTCCGTTCTGGCTAATGGAAAGGAAGATTATGTGATATAAACCAAAATATTTTACAGGGCAGGTGCATGAAATCATGAGTCACTTAGCTTTTATAGTCAACCAGGGCATAACAGCAAACGACCTTGTCCTTTTCACACCCCGAGGATCAAAAGCGTGCACTTCTTAACATTTTTCTTCTTTTATCTCCTAACTCACAGCACTGCTACGCCAGTTTTTTATACCTTCATTCTGCCAGTTGCAGCAGACAGATTACGAGTGATGTACATGTTGAAGATCAATATACCTGCAGGGAGACGGAATTCATATTGATCTTCAGTCATGCAGCACATAGGCCTTACTTGTTATAATCTTTTTGCTATAAAGCAAAGCACTGTTCCTGCATGCTGGATTTTTTCCTTATTACTGCTTCAGTAGTGCTCCTTCCTACCTCTACAGTCCATTCTCAGACTGCTCCTAGAGCAGCATGTAATCGTTGCTCTGGGGCTTTAAAAACTGAAAACAACATGGTAACAACATGGTAACAACATAGTAACAACAACTAGGTTTAGTGTTTCATGGCATCAAAACAGAATTTTATTGTTGTCCAAAAGATCCAATCTGATTAATCAGTCCTTCCTAAACTAAAGACAACTGCTGTTAGTGTAACTTAAGTTCCAGTATCCCTGCAGCAGTTGGATTTGGCAACTAGGCTGGGAAGGCACAAGGCATCGGCGTGAGCAGATTCTGGCCATAGCTCTGATGCAGAGAGCAAAGAATTATTTCCACATGGAACCACCACAGTATTTCCAAAAAAAAGTCCTATTTTGTGGTTATTTGTGTTGACACAGGTTGTAAACACATCTCCCCCACCTTGTATACAGGTTATTCTCCACCCAAGAAGTCAATACTTTTTTCACATTTGATTAAACTTTCCAAAGCGGAAGGCGCAATCTTTGACAACCTCTACAACTCACAGGAGTTCAAATCCTTGGTGTTCTCAGTCCTCCTTTTTCACATCATCGCTGCAAAACTTCCCAAGTCTTGCTGTGCATGTGGTGAGCCACAAGAGAGACACCACGAGGCAGCAGGCTGAGCTGTGAGTGGGGTAGATAAACACATGCAGGGCTTAAAGAAGCACATAACCTACAAATACTGTCTGTTTATCTCACAAACAGCAGTATCCACAGAGACCGTGAGGACTAAAAAGAAAAAAATATTTTAAAATCACACTTTGAAGCTAAACTTTACAATCCAGCAGTCAGATTGCCATTCTGAATACCCGATATACTCCAAAAGCCTTGTGCTGTGCACAATTCAGACCAGAAACCTAAAATCTGAGCATCCGACACCTCGACTCCACGAACCCAAACTGCTGGGTGGTTTTGGTGCTGTTTCTGTGCTCCTCCTCAACAGCGCCATTTAAAATAAACGAAAAACCAAAGAAAATACACTCTGACTTTGAAAGGCCCCGGTTCCACTCTGTTGTTAAACAGAACGAGTTTTCAGAGCTCACATTCCATGAGATGGGAAAGTTATTTCCCCACCCATATAATCTAATGTTCTGATGTGTTATAACACTGTCTGAAACCACTCTTTTTGGCTGCGCTCAATGTGATGAACACTGAAACAAGTGTATTAACTTATTTGTTTCATCTTGTTTGCAGAAAGGTTTATAAAAATTCATGTCAGGACAAGGATGTAGCGTTCTTCTATGAACAGCTGCACTCACATCCCCTACAAGAGCTGACACATCTACTCACATTGAAAGCTGTACTTCCAGGCATTCTGGTTTTCACAGACTTTCAGTAGCTTGTAAAACTGAGCCATAATGAGATTTATTTCTTTTGCTACGCATCAGACGAAGGCTTTCAGTCTTCATTAACGAATGTCTAACCCTTCATTTATGGTAAAAAGAAACTTTCAGAGTTTCCTCTTCTTACCAGGTATTAACTCTTCGCTATCTTCCGAATATTTTTCCTCCCACAAATTACTCAGCTTAAAAGCAAAGTAATCCTATTTATGCAAACAACTGGCAACAAAATACTACACATCTCAAAACAAACATCTACATGGAAAACAAAAGAACCTTAAAGATTATAAACTGAGTTAGGCCATGTGGATTCTGCCACTTGTCTGGGTGTAGCTCAAAGGTCAGCCCAGCACTACTCAGGCTCAGCAATGCAAGTCTGCCACCTAGAAAGAATAATTCCAGGAAGGAAATAAAACTAAAATTATACTTCCAGTCTTGCAACAGCCCAGAAGTCTTTTAAAGTCAATGACTCCTCCTGTGTTACTTTTATTCTGTAACCACCAAACAGGACTTCAAGAATACAGAAGTCCCCTTTTCACAGTTCACACTAGTTTAAAACAAAAACCAAAAAACAAACAGAATACAAAGTCATTCTCCACAGAAAGCTATTTAAAAATGCCATTTTTAAAAATTCTTTTCTTAAAACTAGCATATTACTCTCTTAAACAGGCCTCTTCACTGCCACGGGGCCTGCAGCCCTGAGCCATATGCAGCAGAGACGTCGTCAGTCACTGAAACACACGACAGCAGCACAGCCCCTCACTCAGTGACGCGGAAAGTGCACGGCCAGTCATGCAACAAGGCAAAGCCAACCGGCAGGGGCTGCAGCCACGGGCCTGACAGCACATCTGGCCACATGGCAATGCCAACAAGACAAAAACTGTGAACTATTAATTCCTTTTTAAAAATTGTCCAACTTTGACAATACAGAGCTAGCACTGCATTTTGGTGTTCAACCAATTTTCAGACAGTACGTAGTGAGGAACGCAGTACTGCTTTCTTCTCAAAGTAAAAATCCAAATACAAGCGAGATCTGTTGTGTGAGATAATAGAGACAGACCTACCTCCTCAGCAGAACTTCAACCACTTAAAAAATATGGAACATTTGCATATGAATATCTTTAATAGCAATTAAGCACCTTTTGAGTTTCTACATATAACACAGCAGTATTAACAAATTCATACACCTGTTAATGTAAACTGGTAAAAATTAGAAAGATTAAACAGAATAGTCTGCGAAAAAAGTAGTCCAGGAACACTCCTGTAGAAATTAAGATAATGAACTAGACCAAAAAATTATCTTTTTCCCCACCCCACTTAATTAATTTGTGATTTCACACACGGAGGGTATTTACATACACAACAGGAGCAACATCACATCTGTTGTATTCAGAAAGCACAGGGTGCATCAAAGCATAAATATATTGAAAAGTAATTGCCTTACAAGAGCCTGGACAGGCAGAATTTACAGCAAAAGATGCATTTCTCTGAACTTCATCCATCACACAGCTGGATGAGCTATTCCACTTGCTGCAAGAGAGTTACTGCGGGAAATCTACCCAGGAGAGGGTCTGTGGGTCTCTCATCTCTTTGTACAATGCAGCCAGCAGTGTCTTCATACAGGACTTGACCCTTCATTAAGTGAAGTACTTCTGCTTGCCTTGTATCACCAGACATCTCAATTTATAGACACAACACACTAAGAATAAAGAAACCTGCTGTACGTGTGGCAGAAAACGCACATAAGAAAAGACACTGAGTACATTCCAGCACTCAACTTCGAACGTAGCAAAGGACTCTTAAGTTTTTAATGAGTGTATCTTAGTCAGTATGCCATTAAAAATAAGAGAGTTTAGCATGAAAACATACTATAGTAACAAATTGGTGACATTTATTTTATAAATGGACTTCTACTGGTTTTCCTAGCTGCAATTCAGAATTACCTTATACATTAAAAAAGTCAGCAGTTACAAGCTCTCCTAACTTCCAGGTTTCTTGTTTAATTTTTTAGCGTGGATGCCAAAAAACCACCAAGACTAAGCAACATGCTTCCCTCTTTAAGGCAGGACTAAATATAAGTGGCATAAACTAAGATTTTCCTGCTTTATAAGAAATGCAAAAAATATATTTCCATCCCAACATCGGTGTGCACATCAGCTCCCACCACGTGCAGAAGCAAGAGGTGGCACTGCTGACCTCAGACTTCAGTCACAGCACATCTTTATTGCACTACAGCAGCTAAAGAAAGCATATACTGCTAAAATAGCCTTTGGAAAAACATCTCAGCATATGGAGTTTGTCTGTCATAGGCTTGACTGAACATCCACTGCTGAAGGTGCCTATGGCAGGAGCACAGGGTGTTCTCGATAACCTTTTGTGTAGCAGCTCTAATCCTCATATAAGCTGGACAGTGAGAAAGCCACCAACTGTCCCAAAGATATGGGAAGAGGTGGCCTTTTCTTCCCTGTGCTTCCCTATTCAATCTCCTGAATCAAGTGAAGAAAAGAGATAAAAGGAAAATCCAGCTCTTTATGCTTCCTATGTGAAATACAGTTAACCAGCAGATCTGCAGCTCTTGCAACCCCCTTGATCTGCTTTCCCACTTCTCTTCTACCCACTCACCGAAGCTTCATTGATGATCTCTGACCCGTCCCCATCTGTGATAACAGACGTGCAAGGAAGGCTCGCTGCCGCGGTGGGGCTGTGGGGGAAGCGCCATCGAGCAAAAATGCTGCCAGAGGAAGAGAGCAACAAAGAGGTAAGAGATTGTTTGATTTAGATACGTATCTGAAGAGGACCCAGGAGGGTGCTGAAAACACTTGCAGAATCAGAAAGCGTTTAGAAGCGGGGAACAGGCTTCAATTTCATCTCAATGAGCTAGCTCAGGGGAAACACGAAAAACATCGCTTCCCTCACACAGCATCGTAAGGTCTGGTCTCCATCCACTGTATCTGCAGCTGTGGACCAATTTGTTGCTACATTTTCGACTGTCACACAGTTTACCCTGACATGCTGGGGCACAGTCCCACGGCACCAGGGACACGGGTGTCCGCAGGGCGAGGTCAGGCTGCTTTGCCCATCTCAGCGCGAGTCAAGGGACCTGAGCTTGCTGTACACGGCGCAATTCCCTAAACAGACAGGGAAACAAAGAAGGTGGTCTTTTTACCGATTTGTAAAGAAAAAAAAAAAGGAAAAAAAAAGAGAAATCTATAGGCTTTAGCCTTTTTGGCATCTGGTACATCTCTGGAGTACTGCTCTGAACGAGGCAGCTCTCAGCATCTCAGCAACAACACAACAAAGAAAGGAAGAAGGAAAGACTTCAGCTTCATTAGTTTGAGTTTCTAAGACTGGTGCCATTGGGGAGACAAACCAGGCGAGCTTCGGGGTGCAGGACCCCCTCAGCTGTATTCGCCCTGCCTGAGGAATCATAGAATCTTAGCAACAGCAAGGTTGGAAAGGACCTTAAGGCCATGAAGTCCAACCTACAGCCCTGCACCACCCTGACACTAAAGGAAGGAGCAGGGACGGGCCACCCAGGAGAGGGGCACGAGGGGACGCCCCTGCTCAAACCAGGGAAGCAGCACAGTGACCCCAAAACTTGGTGTTTTCTGTGCGAAGCGTTGCCCGAGCCAGGCCGGGGCTACACGAGGCCCTGGAGCCACGCGAGGGAGGA
>NW_009692973.1:0-5597 GCF_000703405.1 Apaloderma vittatum | reverse complement strand
AAAAAGAAAGAAAAAGAAAGAAAGAAAAAGAGAGAGAAAGAAAAAGAAAGAAAGAAAAAAAGAGAGAAAGAAAAAGAAAGGAAGAAAGAAATTGCTTTTCATGCAGCTCCGTGATGCCAGGAGCCCTTCTGCTTGGGCTCTCCTCCCCGAGCGCATCCCTCGGGCCAGAAGCACCAAGACGCTGGGTTTGCCGAGGGTTTGGATCCCGCCGAGCACAGGCTGCCCTGGGGAAGGTGTGTTTTTAAAAGCCTGCCTGCCCTCTGACAGCAGCTCTTCGCGCTGAGCCGGGTCTCCCCCGCCGCTGGCACAGGGGACGTCACGCAGCTCCTTCTTTCCGTTGAGCGCCAGTGGGGTTCGTAAGGATTTTTATCAGGAGCTTTAAATAACTCCCACAAAGCCAGCAAGTGCACTCTTTCAGCTTTTAAAGCTCGGGAAAAAAAGCCATTTCCAGGGGAAGGCGCTGGAACGCCAAGAGCTGTGACGGACTGTGCCGTGGGGTGCAGAAACACGCACCCCCTGGGTTTCAGGTGGGGTTTTTTTCCTATCCTTTGGCCAAGAGCTTTTTAATTTCATAGCAAGGGCTGCAGAACAGCACGTCCATGGCCTTGCCTTCCCAGGCTGTGGGCAAGCAGGAACTTGTCTTCATTGGGCACCAGGACAAAGACGAGGGACCACGCCTGAGCCGTGAGCAGCTTCGGCACCGGCCGCTCCTTCCCCAGCCCTTCCCCTTCTTTGCAAAGGGCAAGAAGTTTTATTGCTGCTCTTGAGTAACAGCATCCTCTCTTCTTCAGGTCTTCCCCTACGGAAATCATCCCAGGAACAAAGCAGAACCTCAGCAAGGATCCTGCAGCAGAGCCAAAAATGGGAAAGGACGGGAACGAAGCAACAGGGAGGGAGGAAGAAGCAGCTTTTCCACCAGATCGTTTGATGTGACGTCTCTTTGTTTTCTTATTAAAAACGTAAAATTGAGCGAGGAGCAGCTTCCATCACATTATTACCGACAGATATTTCAAGTGCGCGTTTGTTCCACGAATGGTTTTACACGGGCATTTCACAAGAACTCAACACTTCACGTCAGGAACAGGTCCTGAGTTTAAAAAAAAGAAAAAAAAAAACCAACAAAAGCCAGCAGTGCAAGGAAATGCTGTTCTTAACTAGCTCTCGTGACAAGTCACAGGCTTAAAACACTTCTTTGCATTTCCAAGGGCCAGGCTAAAAAAAATAAAATAAAAAATTCAGAACAAATTCTAAGTAATTCTGTAAATTCTGAGGAAATTCCAACTCACGCTTTTTAAGTGCAATAGTCCAACGTACTGGAGATGAAAGACACGTTTTGAATTTTAGGAGCTACTTCCTAGCAGGGTAAAGTTTGCAGCTTAGGAGACAGCGGATTTCTAAAACGTTTCCCCTGAAGGAGACAATCCAGCAGCAAAGCCTAGGCATTTTCATCATTCTGCTTGGCACTAGACAAAAATGAAAGAGTTACAAGCTAAATTCCACATTCAATGTTTATTTATTTGTAATACAAATAGAAACGTGTGCCCAAATCTCGCCTTAAAGTTCTACCCGGATAGTTTTAAAAAAAAAAAAAAAAAAATCCCAAACAAAAAAACTACAGAACATTCTTTCATCATCTGACAGTTAAAAAGCTGCATTTAAAATAAACAGAGTTTTCAGTAGCCTGTCAAAACAAGTGACATTTCACTGTCGGAGTATCTGCAACTTCTACCAAGGAGAAGCACTTTCTCAAGCAACAGCGTTATTGTACAATCAGCTGCTTATCACAAAAGATCTTCTGCTAGGACAATTTTTTTTGTTAAAAATCAGTTTTAACAGAGATTTTCATAATGAAAGGAGTAAAAATCACAAAAAAATTCCTCGAGTCCAATTCAGGGAGGCACAGACTCCGCGCTTATCGGAAAAGCCAGTTTCAAGGAAGACTCTCTTTGGCGACAGACTACTCCATTAGGAAAATACAGCGTTTGGAATCCAAGAGTGCAGTTTTACATACTTTTGAGTCAAGAAGGTGCATGTTGATCATTGAGACAACAAAGAAAAACCCCAAAAAATCCAAGTTAAAAGCATTTTTGAAATGTTGGGACACACACGAACACAAATACCCTATCGATTTCCTAGGTATCCATGCATGATCTTTATATATGAGCAACTCAGCTACGTAAAGAAAGAAACCATGACTCCGGTTCGTTTCAGTCAACGTGCAAGTTCCTTTTTCAGAAGCGATTCGACACTTACTGTAGTAAACGAAGAGCCTGATATTTCAACTCTTATTAGGTGACCATACCGTAACTGAATTGAAACCTGTATTTCCTAACAGAGCATTCCATACGTCTGCAGCTGTTGATAACGGCTGTTCCAAGTTTAATTTAAAAAAAAAGAAATAATACAAATTTAAAACTGTTACCAACATCTTCAGCGTTAACTGAAAGGCATAAAAAGATGGTGAGGTATGAGAGCAACGGACTGCTCTGTATGTCAAGACTTCGCTTTTAACCAAGTACCATATGATTTCCAGCTGTTCTTTCCCACCTCGCTCCAAGAAGGTTTCAACACCGCCCCCAGTGACGCGTCGGCTTTCGGAGGTGCCTCGGTAACTCACACCCCGAAAGCACCGGGCTGCAAACCGTAGGTGAAGAATGTGCGCTGGAAACAAAACATTCTACGCAAGTGAGACCAGGATTCTTTTCCTTTTGGTTATAAAAACAAGAGAGAATGAAGCAATTCTTTTAATCGAAAGAAACGACCAAAAATCTCAAACACCATTTGACTACAGGAAAACAATGTGGCTTCTTTTTTTTTTTTTTTTTTTTCTCCCCCCCCCCATCCAAGATCTACACGAGAACTGAGGCCGCCGACGGAAACCGGAGGAACCCAAAACCAAAAGAACAGAGGGTGGAAAAAAAAAAACCTCCATGTATATATAATGCATTCTCTGCTGTCTGCAATCGACATCGTCCCGGGATAGCACCACCACGAAAAGATTTTCCGCAGCCTAGTGAAACTTCACAAATTCCTCCAGGGTTTTGGGGATCTGGTTTTGGTAGCTGATGTTATAGATCCGTACTGCTCGGGCAGCCAGGCACTTGAGACTCAGCTTCATTTGAGTTTTAAGGAGTATTTCGGACACCCCCGTTGTACTTTTATCCAGAGGGGTTTTCTTCTGCTTGTTCGTCATGTCTGTGTGAGCACCAGCCTCCACCAGGCTAATGATGATGGAATGCAACGTCAAGAAGTCACTGATGGGCCGGTGGTACTGCACGATGATGTGGAGCGGACTGTTCCCTTCGTTGTCCACGGCGTTGACGTCGGCACCGCAATCCAGCAGGAGCTTGGTGACGAGGGCGTTGGGAAAGCTGCAGACGTCGTTGGTGTGGAAGTCGTCGACCGGGGTGCTAGAATTGACGGCGTGATGCAGCAAGCTCGAGCCGTCCCGGGTTCTGGGATCGAGGTGGATCAGGTTGTAAATCTGCTTGTTGATGCGCGACTGATCCTCTTCGCTGCACTGCGTCTTGGTGGAGATGCAGACTAAGTAGAGGAAGGTGAAAATGTTGCACTCGTAGTTGTCCATGGCCGTGTGGATGTCAGAGTCTTGGGTGGTTTTGATGCGGGACATGCCTTGCTCTATCTCCAAGACGCTGCACCGCAGAACGCTCTCGATGTCCTTGGCCTTAACGGGCTCGTTCAAATGGATCATCTGCGAAAAGACTTGAGCGAACCTCAGGAGGTCCTTATGAGTGTTCCTGTTGCCTTTCTGCCTTAGGTGCAACGCGTGGAGCCACAGCTTGATACACTGCTCAAACTCCATGTTGTCCGCGTAAACGGCCCCCCGGTAAATAATGGGGTGCGAAACATCGATATTGTCTGAGCCCAGAATCCTTTCCCGCACGATGAGGCCTTCCATGTGAAGGGCATCCCTGTCCTGCCTAATAGACTCTAATTCCTGAGGAGTCCTGCATTCAGTCCTGTTGCCGTAAGCTTCGATTTGCGGAAGAACTTCTTTTTCGATTATATTCTCGCTGTCCCGGTACCTCTCCAGCATCGCTAAGTATAAATAGTGGTAAGTCTTCATGATGTCGTAGTTTTCTCTGTCGTTCGCAAACGAGGCACCCAGGAGCTCCAGAGCTTCGATCCGGCTTCTCCTGTCGCAGTCGGCGTGAGCGAGCAGCAGCTCCACGACGTCGGCCTTGCAGCTCTCGGCGGCGACTTTCAGCGGAGTCATCCCGTGGCCGTTGACCATCATCGCCGCCTTCCACTTGACCAGCTCCCTCACGATTTCCAGGTGACCGGCTTCGGCGGCAAAGTGCAAGGCGGTGGCGCCGCAGTGGGCTTTGGCGTTGGGATCGGCATGCTGCTCCAGGAGGTACCTCACCACGTCTGTGTGGCCTTTGTAAGCCGCGATCATAAGGCAAGTGTTGTCGTACTTGTTGGCGATGCTGATGTTGGCGTTGTTCTCCACCAGGTACTTCACGATGTCCAGCCTGCCATCGAAACACGCGGCCCTCAGCGGAGTCGAGTTGGTCACCGTGGTGTGGTTGACGTTGGCGCCGTGACTCACCAGCAATTTGACCACTTCGAAGTGGCCGGCTCCCGCCGCGCACCACAGAGCCGTGGCTCCATCGATGACAAAGCTGAAAACGTAAAGACAGAGAGGAGAGGTTAAACCGGCGCACTCTCAAAAGCATCTCTGATAGGCCGGCATGTCTGGAGACAAAAGTTACGTCATAGTCATCCTGTCCTTGTACCTGAAGGAACTTACGAGGTAAAAGAACGAGAGACTTATCAAGCACACGGACCTCCCTAAGGAAGAAGCGTCAGAAGTCGAAACTTCCAAAAGCCTCAAGGGGATTTGCACAAGGATTTGAAGATCCTCCCTGCAAGCTCCAGCCCCTCGGGAAGAACAGTTACAAGAATAGTTATCGCTTCTGTGATGCCTCATGCCAAAAACTGACACGTGAAAGAAAGAGAGAAAACTTAAAATTGACATATTGACACAAAAAAAACCCCCACGAATTCGGATACGAATGACGGTATAGCTACACGACACACCAGCCCTGGTACAAAAGCTAGCTTAAGAATTTTACATCACTTCATTCGTTCTCTCTCAAAACCGTCGCACTGTTGGACAGGAGAAAAAAAAAAAAAAAAGCAGAAGTTCTGGAAGAGCTGGACCACTCCAGAGATCTGTTCTACATCACAGCCTTGCTGCACTGCTAAGTGAGGAGACAGTTAACTTTTAAAAACAAAAGCATCCCAGTTTCTTAAGCTGTTCTCATTCCCAAAGTCACAAAGGACAAAACATAAACCCCAAAAAACAACATCAGGAAGCCGGTTCCTCCTTGTAAGAATTGCACCAGGCTTTCCCCGGGCCAGGTCACCAGGCAAAAGTGTTTTTACAGCTGATAAAATCGTTTTCACAGGCTGAGAGAGGGATGTTCAGCCTGGAGAAGGCTCCAGGGAAACCTCACAGAAAATTTCCAGTATTTAAAGGGATGGTTCACAAGGGTGTGTAGCGATAGGATGATTTTAAATGGTTTTAAACTGGATTTTGACAGATTCACAGAATGTTGGGGTTGGAAGGG
>NW_009692972.1:0-476 GCF_000703405.1 Apaloderma vittatum | reverse complement strand
CACTCCTAATAACCTGTTTCCAAGCCCTTTCCATGCTGTGCTCTCTCAGTACTATAACACCCTTATGCAATACTATTCTTCTGTTTGGCATAACCTCGATAGATCTAGGTCAAGACTATTCTTCTTTTTCAGTCTCTCTCCTATTGTTTATAAAATTATAAGTAATAGAAGTCTTATAATAGAAAATACAATAGAAAATTTAATTCTTCACGTATCTTCATTTTAACACCAGATAAAAGGAAGACAACTTTGCTAAGTTCTGAAGAAACAATAGTTTAAGACTTTTTTTTCTCAGAAACACTTTCTAAATTTGAAATCAGCAATTATCACTCCTACATTTGTGGAACAGATTATATTATCACAGCAGCATGTGATCCACATGGAGTTTGGCATGAATTCTGGCTCTACTTGCCATTCAGCAGTGAAAGAACTCTTCGATTGCTCACTCCAGTTAGCCTTGTGGTGCTAATGTAATC
>NW_009692971.1:4080-4334 GCF_000703405.1 Apaloderma vittatum | reverse complement strand
TCGTCAACCCTCTGCTGGGTGGCAGCGAGCTTCTGCGGGCGATGGATCGGGAGCAGCTCTGCCTGCCGGCTCACACCCTGGACGGCGTCATCACCACCGGTGAGTGTAGCAGGCCAGATGGAGGCACCGTGACCGTGCCAAGCCATCACTCCGCTCTGGCTGCCCAGCCAAGTCCATGTTACCTTGTTCTCCCCAGCCAATTCCAACCAGCCTGCCCCGCCCTGGCAGGTATATAAGGGCCCTGATGGTGTTGG
>NW_009692971.1:380-3977 GCF_000703405.1 Apaloderma vittatum | reverse complement strand
GGACAAGAACAGAAGGAACAGCGTGGACGTGTGAGAGCCACGCAGGGATGAATTAAATAAATGGTTTCACTGTTTATATTCTCAAAAAGCAAATCAAAATCAATCTTGGTAAGCTTCAGTATCATCACTATGATAAAAATCGTCAGGAAGCTGAGATTACTTTGGTTATTAATTACAGTAGACAGCAAGCATAAAATGCTAGTAACGTTTCAAACGTAACTTCTTTTTTCTTAAAGTCTAATGCATGAAGTTATTTCTGGACAGTGCTGAGAGAGAGGAAGACTTTCAGCCCCACATCCTCTGTACAGCTTCCTTAGATTCTTAAACTTGATATTTTCCTTGGTACAAAATAGTCCGGACCCCAGGGTTTTGTACCAATGATGACAAGAACATTTATCCCATAAAGTCTTCTGGAAAAGACTGAGGTCTTTTCTTCCCCTTTAGTAAAGTTGAATAAATCTCTTTCGGTGATCTGATGTGTCGATGGGTAACTCTTTATGTGTCCGTGACTATTCTTTGCTCTTGTGTAGCATCATTTACAAATGCATGCTTAATTAATCATTAGATTATTTAAAGCTTTTTCTATGTATATTTCAAGCAACGATTCACACGAGAAAGATCAGTTTAAGAGAACAAATGGCTATTTTCGACAGTCAGGTTGAAATAAGACCTTTTCCAGTAACTAGGGCCAACTGCAATTGTTTTGCCATGTACTTTGGCATGAATTCTATTAATGAGATCCCCCACACTAACTAAAGTGTCAGTTCAGCTGCACATTCTCATTTGGGCATATTAACAACTCTTTGTGGGAGATCCAATTTTAGAACTGCTGGGGATGGTTTTTTGTCAAATAACAATGCTGAAGACAACTAGTGAGCTGAATTCAATTTAGTTTACTAAAAGGCTTCTAGTTAGGCTTTCAAACAGACTAGTAAAAGCGCTGGATGAGGAAAGAAAGCCTAAAGAAAGCTGAAGACCACGATCAAGGATAATTGGTACTCAACACAATTTTTTTTGTTTTCACAGTTGCAGGAAATCTTGCATTTACAACCGCGTGACGGAAATTGTAAGTCTGCAACTAAATTGTGGTAATGGCACTCCATGTAGAAATGCTTTAAAATCCAAGGAAATTGTAGAGAAATGAGATGACTCTCTTTAGAAATCTTTGCCTTGAACCTCCAAAGTGCACACAGCTGGAAAACAGTTGAGTATCTTTTAAAATCTCCAAAACTTCAGTCTGCATAGCCTTGTTAGGGCTGAAATGAGGTTTAATGGAATACTGTGAGAGGCATTTCCCTGTTACCTCTCCATGGGTGACCCTTACTTAGAATACTTTCTTTTCTGCAACTCTGTAGGTGTAGTTCGCTTTGCTCCTGTAAGATGCCAAACTGAGTCAGAGTCAGTTCAGAACTTGGCAGTAACACTTCCTCCTTCTGTGACCCAAAACAGAGTCCTCTGGTGCGGCAATGTTATCCTGAAGGACTGTTCCAGCCACTGAAAAAGATCCCAAGCAAGTCTTTCTCTTCTCAGTGAGAAATAGCCTCCCCGGTCATCAGATACTCTGGAAACGCCATTGACACCTTTCACCAGTGTGCTCATCTGTCTGCTGCATGTCGCAAGACTTCTTTTCTGTGCTTTCTTACTGGCGCTCCATTAACTCGCTGTCTCTGTCTTATTTTGAATGTCTATTTCTGATTAAATATGGAGAAGTTACTGGATCAACAAGCAGGATTCTGTGTTTGTGACATAACAATTGTGCTGAAGTCCCACATATCAATTTTGGCCTCTTTTAGCCTGAATTTTAACGGTTACAGTGTAAGGATTTCATCACACAGGTGCAAAGTGTATAGGCTCTACCGTACATAGCCTAGCACATGTTAAGTAAAAGCACTGCCATGAGAGCAGAGGTGCGGTTTCAGCTTTCTCACAAGGAGAGATGAGATCTTTTCTTGCTACGCCCCTGGTAACTGAATTTTTAATCTCTTGGTTTAAACACCTCTGTCTCCATTACTCGGTGAGTCAGAGAAACCACTCAACATCATACGCATCCTAGACGAGCAGAGGATTATTCACTACCTATTTCCGTAGCAAGTATAGATAGGCAAAAAAACTCAGGTGGTCAGTGCCACAAAGGCTCAAGTGCACATAACTTCCTCATGCACAACATCAAGAAGTTAAATGTTGGCGGCTGAAAAGAGCTGGCAGAGTCTAAATATCTCTGAACTTGTGTTCTTTTTTGGCTCCTAAATTCTGAAGTTCTTATTTAGCTTTCATTTTGCGTCCTATCCATAGCTATGGAGGCTTTCTCTAGAAGGCAAAGAAATTAACGTGGATCTGCCATGGTTTAAGCTGGTATTGTATTCACTAACAGCTGAGCTTCTGAATTCAAATAAGAACCCTGTCACTGAACAGGTCCTGCTCACTGCGAGTTTTTAGCCATTACAGAACTTCTGTTAGCACAAAACTTGGAAACGTAGAGTGTAACAGAACCAGGCTTGTGGCTGAGGACAAAGCCCGTAACGTTACAGAGACGCCTATAGATATTCACTACTGCTTCTGTACGTCTGTCTTGGATCAATTTTTTTATTTTCTCCACCTTCTCGTTTAAGCAATGTCTAGTCTTTCTCCGTCGTGCCAAAGTTTAGACCGGACATACTATATGGACTTTGGGTGAGAGCTGGGTCGCAAAATTATTCTACTAATGGTGTTTGTAGGTCCAGGATACTGATGAAAGAGCAAACTAAAATCTGTTACACATCTATGGTTCTTATGTTCTTCGCTGTATGACAGAAAATTTCCTAATTCAGCGTCAGCTGTTTGAAGTAACACTGGATATATAGGCGAAGTCAGTAGCAATGAGATATTTCTTACCTGCAGTAGTTATGCTCTCCAAGCCCTCCCTCCTCATTGGGATATTTCAGAGTATTCTAAGGATGCTCAAAGGTCTCATCCCGAAAGGTTTCCCTGCATATTGCGAGGTCTGGTTCTGAGTGCCACGATAGTCGGCCCCATTTGCAGTGTCACATTCTGAGAAGAAATTAAAATGGAGAAAGAGAAAGAAGGTGTGTAGGTTTACTGTTTGATTGGGTTTCCTTTGCTCACCATCCCATCTCGGAGAGACATGCTTCCTTTCACTAACACGTTTCCTGTATTGTCTAGGCGAGGAAAGATGCTGCGTGGGACTTAAGTTTTCTCTCACACACAAACATCTATGGAAGAGATTATGACTTTATTGCTTTACTCAACAATATATAAGACAGTTAGGTCCAAACAGTAGTTAATACAATTAACATCCATTTTCTGCATAAGCATACTACATTTTTTAATTGTTTTCTCTGTGTTGTACTCATTAGGATGAATCTGTATCAGCGCTGCGCCCTGCCCTTACAGCGTGCCTTTACCTGTGTTGGCGCACGTGCGCTGGAGCCGCTGAGGTGCTCTGTGGAGGTGCTCAGCCCTATGGGAGGATGCTGTGTGCTGGGCGGTCGCAGAAGGAAGGCCAGTGCTACGGGTGCACCAGCAGTTTTCCGAGTAGCTGATTCAAGTGGTAATTCCATGACTAGATTCTAAAGGATCCTAACAGAGAGCTGCACCACC
>NW_009692971.1:0-216 GCF_000703405.1 Apaloderma vittatum | reverse complement strand
CCCAGACAGTTGATAGCTGCTGCAGCAGACACCGAGAAGGATTACCCTGTAGTTCAAAAACTTTTCCAACAGGAAGTGATCCTGCAGCTGCAAAATCTCACCCCGAATTCCACCGACGGACCCCGGAACCTGTGACACTAAAATAAACACCTCCTGCATTAAGTGCGGGGGGGGCAGGAGGGGAGGGGAGGGGAGAGCGGACCCTCTCTCATAAAC